>NC_133619.1:628669939-628969939 GCF_048593235.1 Sminthopsis crassicaudata
GAGCATGCTCTCCTGTGCATTGTTAAGTATGCATAAAGAGATGGGGAGTCTGGGAAAAGAGAGAGAAATTTGCCTTTCAACATTATGATAATAGTGATAGCTTGTATTTATGGATTCTTTTATAGTATACAACATGCTTGTGTCACAACCTCATGAAATATGTGGGGAAATGTGGTTTGTCAGGTCATATATACAGGAAATAAAAGCTGAGAGGTGCTATAGTGGCAGAAGTGTTGGTTTTGTTTGCTTACCAGATCTTTTGATTTGGGGTAAATTTTTTCACTTTGCATATTTAATCCTGACCTTCTTCGTCTATCACCAAAACACTATATTTTAAAATCCATATGTGATTTTATTAATATGTTAATATATGTTAACTATATTTTCCTATTGTTTCCCTTCCTCTATTCTTTTAAGAGAATAAAGTTCAGCAAATTTAACCACCATTTTGAAAAAGCCCAAGTGCTATGTAACTATAAATCCCCACCTTCATGAAGAACTAAAGAAACTGCCTTCTCTTGTCACTTTTTTGGAGAAAAAGTCAGTTATTATCATTCGTTAATATTAAGTTTTGATCATTCTGTTTTTTTTTTCCCATTTACCTGTTGTCATAGCATATGCTGTTTTCTTACTTTCCCCTATTTCCTCTTCCATCAGTCCCCATGACTTCCTATGCTTTTTCTGTTTTTACCCTATTTTTCTAATGATACAGTGACATTATTTTTAGTATTCATGTACCACAGTTTGCTTAGCCATTTTCCAGAGGATGGCAATTCACTTTTGAACAATAATGAACATTTGTCATGTGATAAGGATGATTCCCATACATTGAATACAAACACAAAGGCAAAATGGAGTAGTGGCCAGAATGGTGGCCTTAGACCTAAAATTCAGTATATTGGATAAATAATGGCTGTGTGATCTTGGGGAAATCATTTAAGCTCTTAGAGCCCCAGGAAATAGTCTAAGATTATAATATATTGATGGAAGAACTCTAACAAAAAGCTCTTTACAGCAATGAAAAATAGGTCCAAACATGTATATGTATGTCCAAATACATATGTATATATGTATAAATACACATAGACATAATCTTTTATGGGTATGCATATTTTGCACACACACACACACACACACACACATATATATATATATATATACATATATATATATATATATATATACATACCCATGTTGTCCTGTACATGTATATATACATGTATGTATATAGATGAGAGGGGGTTAAACTTTTTCATAAATTAAGGATTGGAATAATTTAATATGTCCAAACATGTGTATGTACATGTACATATATATACATATATAATTTATGTATGCATATATATGTATAGATACACACATATATAATCTTTTATGGGTATGCATATTTTTGCATATACATGTACACACAAACACATATACATATACAAACACCCATATGTGTCTATGTACATGTATATGTATATATATAGATAAGAGGTAATTGAGGTTAATTATTTTCGTAAATTGGGGACTGGAATAATTTTATCTCTTATTTAGAGACTTAGAGCATAAAGCTGTTGTTGTTTTTAAATCCACCTATTGGCATTTTCTAATCTAGATACTGCAAATGAAATCACACACCCTCACCATAAAACTGCTAGACTCCACCAGTTTTGTTGCTGATCCAATATATGTACTTCCCTAATTGTTGGTACTATCCAGTGTGGGTTGCTTTAATACCAATGTGCCACTTGTTCCATATATCTTTGTAGTAGTCACTATAGTGCCAGAATGCCACCACCCCTTCCCTGGCCAATTTATTGCTTATTTATTTTAAGCAATTTTAAAATTTCATTTGAATTTTCTCCCTTCCTTCCATCCCTTCCCACTCATCAAAAGAGCAAAATATGTGATCATGCAAAGCATATTTTCATATTAGCCATGTTGCCAAAAAAACAAACAAACAAACAAACAAGAAAAACTAAGGTAAAAAATCAATTTTTATTTAGATTTACCTTTGGAGGTAGATAACTTTGTTCATCATAAGTTCTTTGGAACTGTCTTGGATCATTTTATTGCTAAGAATAGTTAAGCCATTCACAATAGATCATCATGTGATATTGCAGTTAACGTGTACAATGTTCTCCTAGTTCTGTTCACTTGCCTTTGCATCAATAGATGTGTCTTCAGGTTTTCTGAAACCATCTTCTACATAATTTCTTATATCCAAATAGTATTCCATCTCAAACATATAACACAACTTGTTTAACTATTCTTCAACTGATGAGCATCCCTTCCATTTCTAATTATTTGCCATCATAAAAAAATTTTCTATAAAAATTATATCTATCTATCTATCTATCTATCTATCTATCTATATATATCTATATCTATATCTATATATATATATATATATATATATATATATATATATATATCTTTGGGGTACAGACCTAATAGTAATATTACTAAGCCACAGGGAAAGAAGTCTTATAGCCCTTTGGGCATAGTTCTTAATTTCTCTCTAGAATAGTTTTATCAGATCACAATTCTACCATTAGTATTTCAATCATTCCACATTTCCTCCAATGTTTGTCATTTTTGTTTTCTTTTCTGGCATGTTAGCCAATCTGATAGATGTGAAGTAGTCCCTCAGAAATGTTTTAAATTGAATTTTTCTAATGAATACTTTTTTTAGAGGATTTTCCCCCATATGATTAAAGTTTTTTTTTCTTTTTCTGAAAACTTCCTGTTCATAGCTTTGACCATTTATCAATTGAAGAATGATTCATGTTGTCATGTATTTGACTCAGTTATCTATTTGAGAAACAAGCATTTATCAGAGAAATTTGTTATTACAAAACACCTTTGCTCATATTCTTTGTAATTTGGGCTGCATTGGTTTTGTTTCTGAAAAACTTCTTAATTTAATGTGATAAAATTATGCATTTTACTTCCTGAGATGCTCTCTATCTCTCATTTGCTCAGAAATTCTTTCCATGTCCATAAATCTGATAGATAAAATTTTCTATATTTTCCTAATTTGTTGATAGTGTTGCTTTTTACATCCAAATCATGTATCCATTTTGATGTTAATTTATATGCAGTGCATACAGTATCACATATTGGTCAATACTCTTGTTTTTCAGTTGTTTTTCAATCATGCCTAATTCTTTGTAATTCTATTGGAGGTTTTTTTGGAAGAGATACTGGGAAAGTGGAGCTAAGATGGCAGAGAAAAGGCAGAAAGGTCTGGGTCATTTGGATAAAAAGGGAGTGCATTCCAGTACAGGTGGATGTGGGCAAGCCAAAAAAAAAGAATCTACTCAGCCCAGCACAGGTTAGCAAGTCATGCTCTGTAGTTACATGTCATCATGCTAGAAGCACAGTGAACCACTGGTAAAGCCTCCAACCATGAGAGAGCAGGCTAATGGTCAGGTATGGTAGTCTCTGAAGGCCTTGTGCACCTGGACAATGAGTGCAAATGCAAACTGCCAGCCAAACAGCCAGGTCCTGGCATAATAGCAATGACAAGATTTTTGGTTCTTCCACCCCATCAAAAAGATTAAAATAGTTTGATTCTTTTCCCTAGGAACAGAGATCAACTTTAAGTCATAAAACAGGCTGGAAAATGTACAAAAAAAAGAATAAACTCAAACCCTAACTTTATAAAGCTACTATGACAACAGGAAGGATCAAAACATAAACTCACAAGAGGATAATATGCCAAAATATTACAAAGCCTCAAGGAGAAATATAAATTGGTCTCAGACCAAAATTGTCCTTCTCAAAGAACTCAAAAAGGAATTTAAAAATCAAATAAGGGAGCCACAAGTTTTAGAATATAATGTATCAAAATCAAAAGAAAGAGGCCTGTGGCAAAATATTATCTCCAGCAAAATTAAGAATAGCATTAAATGAAAATAATGGAAATGTAATGAAATCACATATTTTAAGAATTTTGTATCAAAGAAACCTGAACTCAGTAGAAAACTGAATACATAAGAATTAACATAAAAGACTAATTTCAAGGGACTCAACAAAATATTTAAGTTTTATATATGGAAATGTCAATCATATGTCTAAGACTGATAATAGTTATTGGGTAGTCCAAAAGAAATATTGAGTATAGGATAAAACAGGACACAGAATGGTATTTTAATTAATGGAAGTGCAATATAGTATGTTGCCATCTGGAACCAGAGAGAGTACTTTGAGAATTGGGTAAATTACAGCATAGTATTTTTGCTCTTTTTGTTGTTGTTTGTTGCGTTTTGTTTTCTTTCTTATTTTTTTTTCCTTTTTAATCTGATTTTTCTTTTGCAGCTTGATAATTGTGGAAATATGCATAGAAGAATTGCACATGTTTAAAATATATTGGATTACTTACCATGTAGGGGAGAGAGTTGGGGAAGGGAAAAAATAGAACACAAAGTTTTACAAGGGTCAATGTTGAAAATTATCTATGCATATATTTTGAAAAAAAACTATAATAATAATAAAAACGTCCTTGAAATCATGCCAAGTATCTATGTTAAAAAAAAAAAAAAAAACAACTGAGGATGATTAGCTTGCATTAGAAAAAAAACTCAGGGAGTGCATGATAATTGTCTATAAATGTCTAGAGGATTCTCATGGAAAAAAGGATGTGACCTCTACTTGGTCTCAGAAGTTATAAATTGAAGACATAAGAAGATCATGAAGAGGCAAATTATTATGTGAAATAAGGAAAAAAATGTCTTTATATCTTTATCCTAAAAGGGAATGATGGGTAAAGATGGTGGCTCCCCATCACTAAAAGTCAGAAAGTAGAAACTGGGTAACCAGGTTCAGAGATGTCATAGAGAGGATTCCACTTAGAAACAAATTTTTAATATAATATTTTATTTTCTTCTCAAAGTAATTATATGATGCAGACTGACAATGAAGGGGTGGATTTGAACTGATTATAGATTTTCAGTCTTTTTCACATATTACACAATACCCCATTCACCAAAAAGTAAAGTAGAGAGAGTGTTAAACATTGATTCAGAAATTTGAAGGCTCAAATTTCATTTCTGATATGAACTAGTTATGTGAGCTTAGGCAAGTCACTTGGTATTTTTAAGGTTCTGGTAAAAACATGCAGGAAGTTCTTGATAAATTAGAAAGGATTTAAAGATAATCACTTCAATGGACTTTGGATCTATTATGGAGGACCAGTCTACTTGAATACAGAGAAGCATCTCTTTGGAAAAGTCATAAAAGGATAATGATTATTATCAGCATCATCAGAACAACAGAGATGTGTTATCATTCTTCTCCCATCCCCAGATGATTTTAACATCCACTATTAGGGCTTTAGATTTTGAAAGCCATTGGTTCCAAGTTGCTTGGATATTATCAATATTAAGTATGGAGACAGCAAGTAAAATCATTATTCTTAAGGTTCTTATGGATAGTTTGTCTGGTCAATTGTCTTGGTTTGATATGGAATCAGTTGTAATAGATTTTTGTGGGCCAAATCCTTTGGTACATATTAGAGCAATAATAATTGGGAATCTGTCACATAACAGTCAGCAGGAGATAGTGAGCTTCTAATTTTTAATTCAAGAAAATCACTCATGTCTAACTGAGTATTTAGTATATGCTAAATTTTTACATCCTATAGTGAAGTGTTGCACAGTGTCTGAAATTACCTTACATAATTTACATTGATCACTAATTATTTATATTACTATTTTTCTCTTTTTAAAATCAATGGAGATCAGATAGAAATGGTCTAGAGACAAGCTTTTATCCTGCTATTATTCATTCAACTTTAATGTTCTGTGGACTATTGCACAGAGTGATAAAATAACTGACTTTTATAATAGAACAAAATTATTAAGATTTCAGTTCATTTTCTGTAGGTTATTTAAGTTTTCTTCCTCATTCACTTATAGTCAAAAGTTTTTAGATGGAAAATCTTCTGGGACATATCATTATCCTGTCACTAATGTTGTTTTATATGTAATGTTCACCAAACTATTGTATATAATGAATAAAATGAATATTTTGTCTGATAAATATATTGGGATTTACTGTACTATGCTAGAAATAGATCACAACAGTTTCAGTAATAGACAGGACAATGATAATGGTGTCTTACATGTTTTTGAGGTAATGATGATCATAAAGAAAATGGTGATGGGGGGATGATAATGGTAGTGGTGGTGATGATGATGATGATGATGATGATGATGATGATGATGATTTGGATCAAGGCAGCTCTAAATGCAGGGAGACAGATCAATGTGGAATGTTCACTTTGAAGTCAACAATACATAACTTTGAATCATTTCTCAGATATTTCCCCACTGTGCAACTCTAAGCAAGTTACTTAATCTCTCTGGGCCTCATCATCCCTATCTGTAAAATGCATATAAGCAAATGTTCTCTGTTCCTTCTCACAGAGTTGTTATGAGGATCAACTAATATACTACATGTAAATTATGAGTCAATATAAATTTAATTATTACAACTCACAAAGATAATTTGAATACATAACTTACCAAAGTAGAGGGAATCCTGCACTGAAAAAAATTATAATACAGAAGTGGCCAAAGGGTCTTTGCAATTTAAAACGTGGGGGATGTGACTGCTCTTTCAAAAAAATTTTGTTGATATGATACTGTTGTTAAGACTGCATCTGCTCAAAACTGTGATGAAAAAAATCTCTTCTACTTCTCAAAGGCCAGACTTCCCTGTATCAAGGCACCCATATAATTAATAGTCATGTCTCGTTGAGAAATGACAGTAAGCATAATATCCATCAGAATTGATCATGTTGTTATGTACAATGATCTCTTGGTTCTGCTCCCTTCACTCAGCATCAGTTCATGTAAGTCTCTCCAGGCCTCTCAGAAATCATCCTGCTGATGGTTTCTTACAGAATAATAATATTACATAATATTCATATACTATAATTTATTTAGTCATTTTCCAACTGATGGACATCCACTCAGTTTGCAGTTTCTTGCCACTTTGAAAAGGGCTGCCACAAACATTTTTGCACATCCTCTATGATCAAAGGGAATGCATATACCCTTATATTTGCAAATTGCTCTACAGAATGGTTGAATCAGTTCATAGTTCCACGAACAATGCATTATTGTCTAGGTTTTCCACTCCAACATTCATCATTATCTTTTCCTGTCATCTTAGCCAACCTGAGAGGTGTCTAATGGTAACTCAGAGTTGTATTAATTTTCATTTCTCTGATTAATTGGGATTTAGAGCACTTTTTTACATAACTAGAAATGGTTTCAATTTCTTCTTCATCTAAAAATTGTTTGTTAATTTCATTTGACCATTTATTAACTGGAGAATGGCTTGAATTCTTATAAATCTGAGTCAATTCTCTAAATTTTAGAATGAGGCTTTTACAAGAACCTTTGAATGTAATTTTTTTTTCCTAGTTTATTGCTTCTCTTCTAAGCTTGTCTGCATTGGTTTTGTTTGTACAAAAAGGTTTTTATTTAATATAGTCAAATTATCTATTTTGCATTCAATAATGTACTTTAGTTCTTCTTTAACCCCAAATTTCTTCTTTCTCCACATCTCTGAGAGATAAATGTTCTTCTAATTTGCTTATAATATCACTCTTTACAGGGGCAGCTAGGTAGGACAGTGGATAGAGCAGCAGTCCTGAAGTCAGGAGGACCTAAATTCAAATCTGGTCTCAGACACTTTTTACTTTCTAGCTGTGTGACCTTGGGCAAGTCACTTAACCCCAATTGCCTCAGCTAAATATATATATATATATATATATATATATATATATATATATATATATATATACACACATATATATATATATATATATATATATATATATATATATATATATATTATATCACTCTTTATGTCTAAATCATGAACCCATTTTGACCTTATCCTAGAATATGGTGTTAGGTATGAATCAATGCCTCGTTTCTGCCATACTAATAATAATCCCAGCACTTTTTGTTAAATAGTAAGTTCTTATCCCAAAAGCTGGGTTTGTCAAACACTAGATTGCTATAGTCATTGACTATTTTGTCCTGTGAACCTAACCTATTTTACTAGTTGACTACTCTGTTTCTTAGCCAGTACCAAATGGTTTTGATGACAGAAACTTTATGATATGGTTTGGGATCTGGTACAACTAGGCCATCTTCATTTGCATTGTTTTTTTTTTTTTTTCTTTCACTAATTCCCTTATAATTCTTGGCCTTTTGTCCTTCCAGATGAACTTTGTTATTTTTTCTAGCTCCTTAAAATAATTTCTTAGGAGTTTGATTGGTATGGCACTGAACAAGTAGATTAATTTAGCTAGCACTGACATTTTTATTATATTCGCTGGCCTACCCATGATCACTTGATATTTTTCCAATTATTTAGATCTGAGTTTATTTGTGTGGAAAGTGTTTTGTAGTTGTGTTTATGTAGTTCCTGATTTTGCCTTGGCTGGTAGACTCCCAAATATTTTATATTATGAACAGTTATTTTAAATGGAATTTCTCTTTGTATCTCTTGCTGCTGAACTTTGTTGGCAATATATTAAAATGCTGATGATTTATGTGGATTTATTTTATATCCTGCAATTTTGCTAAAATTGTGAATTGTTTTGAGTAGTTTTTTTTTTTTTATTTGACTCTCCAGAATTCTCAAAGTATACTGTTATATCATCTGCAAAGAGTGATAATTTGTTTCTTTATTACTTACTCTAATTCCTTTAATCTATTTCTCTTTTCTTATTGCCAAAGCTAACATTTCTAATATAATATGGAACAATAATGGGGATAGTGGCAACCTTGTTTCACCCCTGATCTTGTTGGGAATGGTTTTAATTTATCCCTTTACATCCGATGCTTGCTGATGGCTTTAAGTAAATGCTACTGATCATTTTAAGGAAAACTCAATTTATCCCTATAATCTCTAGTGTTTTTGAAAGAAACGGGTGTTAGATTGTGTCAAATATTTTTTCTGCATCTATTGAGATAATTATATCTCAATATGTTTTAGTTGTTAGTTTAGTTGTTAGTTTAGTTATTGAAATAGTCAATTATGCTAATAGTTTTTTTTTTTTTTTTTTTTTTTTAATATTGAACCAGCCCTGCATTCCTGGTATAAATCCTACTTGGTCATGGCATATTAACATGGGGATAACTCATTGTATTATCTTTGCTAATATTTTACTTAAGAGTTGCATCAATATTCATTAGGAAAATTAGTCTATAATTTTCTTTCTCTGTTGTCACCCTACTTGGTTTAGGTATCAGCACTATGTCTGTGTTATAAAAGGAATTTGGTAGAATTCCTTCTTTCCCTATTTTTTTTCCAAATTGTTTTCATAATATGGAAATTATTGTTCTTTAACTGTTTGGTAGAATTCACATGTTAAGTCCATCTGGCCCTGGAGATTTTTTCTTAGGGAGTTGATTAATAGCTTATTCAATTTCTTTTTCTAAAATGGAACTATTTAAGTAATTTATTTCTATAAGGGTTAAAAAACTCTAGAAGCAAGGAATGCAATTCAAGGCATGTGGGAGGATCTGAGGAATGAGAGGTATTGAGGTGCAGGCAAGTCCTAAGTGGATGTGGGGCATAGCCCCAAGCGGTGGTATCTGACCCTAGGTACCATGACTCCCTCCTTAGTGCTCTCAAAGCCTAGCACTTCTCCCTCTCTCTTCTTAGGCCAATCCCATTATGCCAAGTTCCTAGAAGACCTCCCTTTTCCCCCAGATCCTCGGGGGGGGGGTATAAATATGTGCTATCTAAGAATAAAGTTCTCTTTTGCTTCACCCCTACCTCCTGGTGGTCTGTCTCTGTGGGATCGGGTCCGTGCCCAAACATAGGTAAGTGTGGCCTAGCCATACTGTTGATAGACAGTCATTAAGAGTAGTTTAAATGGGAGCTACCAGGTTAGAGTAGTCCACAGTGGCGTAACAATTTTCCTCTGTTAATCTGGGAAATCTATATTTTTGTAAACATTCTTCCATTTCACTTAGATTATGACATTTATTGACATAAATCTGGGCAAAATAGCCCCTAATTATTACTCTAATTTCCTCTTCATTGGTGGAAAGTTCATACATTTTCATTTCAATTTGATTTCCTTAACTTTTTCTTATCAAATTAACTAAGAGTTTTTCTATTTTATTGGTTTTTTCATAAAAGCAGTGCTTACTTTTGTTTATTAGTTCAATCTTTTTTTAACTTTCTATTGTATTAATCTTCTCTTTTATTTTTATAATTTCAAATTTGGTATTTGATTGAGGGTTTTTAATTTTTTTTTTCCCTTAGTTTTTTTTTTTTTTTTTTTTTTTTTTTTTTTTAGTTGCAAGTCCAATTCATTAATCTTCTCTTTCTGTATATTATACAAGAAAGCATCTAGATATAGAAAACTTCCCCTAAGAACTGCTTTGGCTACATCCCATAAATATTGGTATGTTGTCTCATTATTATCATTCTCTTGAATTAAATTATTGCTTCTGTATATAATTTATTGTTTCACCCACTCATTCTTTAGGATCAGATTCTTTAGTTTCCTATTTTTCCCTAGCCCTTTATTACATGTGATTTTTATTGCATCATGATCTGGAAAAAATGCATTTACTATTTCTGCCTTTCTGCATTTAATTTTGAGGTTTTGATGTCCTAATACATGGTAAATTTTGTATAGGTGCTATGAACTGCTGAGCAAAAAGTATATTGCTTTCTGTGTCCATTCATTTTTCTCCAAAGTTCTATCATACCAATTTTTTTTCTAAAATTCTATTTATCTCCTTAACTTTTTCCTTATTTATTTATTTTTTGGGAGGTTCAGTTTATCTAGTTCTGAGAGAGCAAGGTTGAGATTCCCTACTATTATAGTTTTGCTATCTATTTCTTCTTACAGCTTTCTTAACTTCTCTAGGAATTTAGATGCTATACTATTTGATACATGTGATTAGAACTGATATTACTTCATTACCTATGCTACCCTTTAGCAAGATATAATTTTCTTCCTTATCTCTTTTAATTAGATCTACTTTTGCTTTTGCTTGATCTGAGATCAGGATTACTACCCCTGTTTTTTTTTTTTTTTTTTTTTTTTTTTCACTTCAGCTGAAGTATATAGATTCTGCTCCAACCTTTTACCTTTATTCTGTAGGTATCACTCTGCTTTGAATGTGTTTATTGTAAACAACATATTGTAGGATTCAGGCTTTAAATCCAGTCAGCTCTCTGCTTCTGTTTTATGGGAGTGTTCATCCCATTCACATTCACAGTTAAAATTACTAATTCTGTTTTTCTTGCTATCTTATTTTCCCCAAGTTATACTTTTATCTTTCCTTTTCCCCTTTTCCTCCTCCCCATTATTTTATTTCTGACCACCACATTCATCAAACAGCCCTCATCTTTTACAGGCCCTTCCCCTTTTTATATATTTTTCTTATTACTTCTGTTTTGTTTTCCACTAACCTCCCTCCTTTCTTTCCCCTTCCCCCTCCTACTTCCTTATAGGGTGAGACAAGTTTCTCTGTGAAGATAAATATTCTGACATTCTCTCTTTGAGCCAAATTTGATGAGAGTAAGATTCACACAATGTTCACAATGTTCATCCCCCTCCCTTTTCTTTCTTAATCATAATGGATCTTTTTTGCCTCATCATGAGATATAATTTACCTCATTTTACCTTCATTTTCCTCTTCTTCCAGTACAATCTCCTTTTCACCTTTAGTTCTTTTTATATTTTCACAATAAAACCAAATTATACCTGCACCTTTTAAGTATACCCATAGCAGGGATCAAGAGTTCTTTCCATTTTACCTTTTTATGCTTCTTTTGAATTCTGTATTTGGGCATCAAATTTTCTGTTCAGTTCTGATCTTTTCATAAGAAATAAATGAGACTTACCTTCATCATTGAATGACCATCTCCTTCCCTGAAAGATAAAACCCAATTTTGCTGGATAGTTATTTCTTGGCTGTAATCTAAGTTCCTTTGCCTTTCAGAATATCAGATTCCATTCCCTTTGAACTTTTAAAGTGGAAGGTGTTAGGTCCTTGGTAATTCTGATTGTGGCTCCTCAATATTTGAATTGTTTTTTTTTTTTTTTCTGGATGCTTGTAATATTTTTCCTTGATTTAATAATTTTGAAATTTAGCTATGATGTTCCTTGGAATTTTAATTTTGGGGTCTCTTTTAGGAGGTGATCAGTGAGTTCTTCTAATGGTCATTTTACCCTCTGCTTGAAGGACATCAGGGCAGTTTACCTTGATAATTTTCTGAATGATGTCTAGGCTTTTTTTCACCATGGTTTTCAGGTAGTTTAATAATTCTTAGATTGTCTTACCTGGATCTATTTTCCAGGTCAGTTGTTTTCCCAATAAGGTACTTTACATTTTCTTCAATTTTTTTTTTTTGGTTTTGTTTGACTGATTTTTTTATTTTTTATTTTTTATTCATTTTTCCAAATTATCCCCTCCCTCCCTCCACTCCCTCCCCCCAATGGCAGGTAATCCCATACATTTTACATGTGTTACAATATAACCTAGATGCAATATATGTGTGTAAATACCATTTTCTTGTTGCACATTAATTATTAGCTTCCGAAGGTATAAGTAACCTGGGTACATAGACAGTAATGCTACCAATTTACATTCACTTCCCTGTGTTCCTTCTCTGGGTGTAGTTATTTCTGTCCATCATTGATCAACTGGAAGTGAGTTGGATCTTCTTTATGTTGAAGATTTCCACTTCCATCAGAATACATCCTCATACAGTATTGTTGTTGAAGTGTATAGTGATCTTCTGGTTCTGTTCATTTCACTAAGCAACAGTTGATTTAAGTCTCTCCAAGCCTCTCTGTATTCCTCCTGCTGGTCATTTCTTACAGAGCAATAATATTCCATAACCTTCATATACCACAATTTACCCAACCATTCTCCAATTGATGGACATCCATTCAACTTCCAGTTTCTAGCTACAACAAAAAAAGCTGCCACAAACATTTTGGCACATACAGGTCCCTTTCCACTCTTTAGTATTTCTTTGGGATATAATCCCAATAACAGCAATGCTGGGTCAAAGGGTATGCACACTTTGACAACTTTTTGGGCATAGTTCCAAATTGCTCTCCAGAATGGCTGGATTCTTTCACAACTCCACCAACAATGTATCAGTGTCCCAGTTTTCCCACATCCCCTCCAACATTCATCATTATTTGTTCCTGTCATTTTAGCCAAACTGACAGGTGTGTAGTGGTATCTCAGAGTTGTCTTAATTTGCATTTCTCTGATCAGTAGTGATTTGGAACACTCTTTCATATGAGTGGAAATAGTTTCAATTTCATCATCTGAGAATTGTCTGTTCATATCCCTTGACCATTTATCAATTGGAGAATGGTTTGGTTTCCTATAAATCAGGGTCAGTTCTCTATATATTTTGGAAATGAGATATTTGTCAGAACCTTTCCTTTTAAAAATATTTTCCCAATTTGTTACTTCCTTTCTAATCTTGTTTGCATTAGTATTGTTTGTACAGAAACTTTTTAGTTTGATGTAATCAAAATCTTCTATTTTGTGATCAATAATGATCTCTAATTCTCCTCTGGTCACAAATTCCTTCCTCCTCCACAGGTCTGAGAGGTAGACTATTCTCTGTTCCTCTAATCTATTTATGATATCATTCTTTATGCCTAAATCATGGACCCATTTTGATCTTATCTTGGTATATGGTGTTAAGTGTGGGTCCATATCTAATTTCTGCCATACTAATTTCCAGTTTTCCCAACAGTTTCTTCCGAATAATGAATTTTTGTCCCTAATGTTGGTATCTTTGGGTTTGTCAAAGATTAGATTGCTATAGATGTACCCTTTTTTGTCCTTTGTATCTAATCTGTTCCACTGATCTATCGTTCTATTTCTTAGCCAGTACCAAATGGTTTTGGTGACTGCTGCTATATAATATAGCTTTAGATCAGGTACACTTAGACCACCTTCCTCTGAGTTTTTTTTCATTAGTTCCCTTGCAATTCTCCACCTTTTATTCTTCCATATGAATTTTGTTGTTATTTTTTCTAGGTCATTAAAATAGTTTCTTGGGAGTCTGATTGGTATAGCACTAAATAAATTGATTAGTTTGGGGAGTATTGTCATCTTTATTATATTCGCTCGGCCTATCCATGAGCACTGAATGTCTTTCCAATTATTTAAATCTGACTTTATTGTGGCAAGTGTTTTGTAATTTTTCTCATATAATTCCTGACTATACTTTGGTAGATGGATTCCCAAATACTTTATACTCTAAACATTTGTTTGGAATGGAATTTCTCTTTATATCTCTTGCTGTTGCATTTTGTTGGTGATATATAAGAATGCTGAGGATTTATGTGGATTTATTTTGTATCCTGCCACTTTGCTAAAATTCTGAATTATTTCTAATAGCTTTTTAGCAGAGTCTTTGGGGTTCTCTAAGTCTACCATCATGTCATCTGCAAAGAGTGATAGTTTGATTTCCTCATTTCCTACTCTAATTCCTTGAATCTCTTTCTCAGCTCTTATTGCCGAGGCTAGCGTTTCTAGTACTATATTAAATAGTAATGGTGATAGTGGGCAACCTTGTTTCACTCCTGATCTTACTGGGAAAGGTTGCAGTTTATTTCTATTGCATATTATGCTTACTGAAGGTCTTAAATATATGCTCCTGATTCTTCTAAGGAATAATCCATTTATTCCTATACTCTCAAGAGTTTTTAGTAGGAATGGATGTTGGATTTTGTCAAATGCTTTTTCTGCATCTATTGAGATGATCATATAGTTTTTATTAATTTGATTATTAATATGGTCAATTATACTAATATTTTTCCTAATATTAAACCAGCCCTGCATTCCTGGAATAAATCCTACTTGATCATAGTGTATTATCCTGGAGATGATTTTCTGAAGTCTTTTTGCTAATATCTTATTTAAGATTTTAGCATCAATATCCATTAAGGAAATTGGTCTATAATTTTCTTTCTCAGTTTTCGATCAACCTGGTTTAGATATCAGTACCATGTCTGTGTCATAAAAGGAGTTTGGTAGGACTCCTTCATTCCCTATTTTTTCAAATAGTTTATATAGCATTGGGGCTAATTGTTCTTTAAATGTTTGGTAGAATTCACATGTAAATCCATCTGGTCCTGGGGATTTTTTCCTGGGGAGTTGATTAATAGCTTGTTCTATTTCTTTTTCTGAAATGGGACTATTTAAGCAATTTATTTCCTCCTCTGTTAATCTAGGAAGCCTATATTTTTGGAGGAAGTCATCCATTTCACTTAAGTTATCAAATGTATTGGCATAAAGTTGGGCAAAGTAACTACTTATTATTTCTCTAATTTCCTCTTCATTGGTGGAAAGATCCCCCTTTTCATTTGTAAGACTAACAATTAGATTTTCCTCTTTCTTTTTTCTGATCAGATTTACCAAAGGTTTATCTATTTTATTGGCTTTTTCATAAAACCAACTCTTGGTTTTATTTATTAATTCAATATTTTTTTACTTTCAATATTATTGATTTCTCCTTTTAATTTTTGTATTTCAAGTTTAATTTTTGGTTGGGGGTTTAATTTGGTCTTTTTCTAGCCTTTTAAGTTGCAAGCCCAATTCGTTAATCTTCTCTTTCTCAATTTTCTTCAAATAAGCCTCTAAAGATATAAAATTTCCCCTTATTACTGCTTTAGCTGCATCCCACAGATTTTGGTATGATGTCTCATCATTGTCATTATCTTGGGTGAAATTATTAATTGTTTCTATAATTTGCTCTTTCACCCAGTCATTCTTTAAGATGAGATTATTCAGTTTCCAATTACTTTTTGGTCTATTTATCCCTAACTTTTTACTGAATGTAACTTTTATTGCATTGTGGTCTGAGAAGAAGGCATTTATTATTTCTGCCTTCCTACATTTAATTTTGAGATCTTTATGTCCTAATATATGGTCAATTTTTGTATAGGATCCATGAACTGCTGAGAAGAAAGTATATTCCTTTCTATTGCCATTCAGTTTTCTCCAAAGGTCTATCATACCTAGTTTTTCTAATGTTCTATTTACTTTTTAAATTTCTTTCTTGTTTGTTTTGTGGTTTGATTTGTCTAAATCTGAGAGTGAAAGGTTGAGATCTCCCACTATTATAGTTTTACTGTCTATTTCTTCTTGCAACTCTCTTAACTTTTCCTTTAGGAAGTTAGATGCTATACCACTTGGTGCATATATGTTTAGTATCGATATGGCTTCATTATTTATGCTACCTTTCAGCAGGATATAGTTTCCTTCCTTATCTCTTTTAATTAGATCAACTTCTACTTTTGCTTGATCTGAGATAAGGATAGCTACCCCTGCTTTTTTGGCTTTACCTGAAGCATAATAGATTCTGCTCCAACCTTTTACCTTTACTCTATATGTATCTCCCTGCTTTAAGTGTGTTTCCTGTAAACAATATATTGTAGGGTTCTGATTTTTGATCCAGTCTGCTATCCGTCTCCGTTTGATGGGAGCGTTCATCCCATTCACATTTACAGTTAAAATTACTAATTCTGTATTTCCTGCCATCATATTATCCCCAGATTATGCTTTTTCCCTTGACCCCCCTGAACCCCTTCCCCAATATTTAATTTATAGACCCCCCTTGTGACACACAGCCCTCCCTTTTTTTTTAGTATCCCTCCCCCCTCCCTCCACGTCCCTTCCCTTATTCTCCTTTTCCTTTTCCCTTTTCCTCTCCCCCCTTTTAATGAGGTGAGAGAGAATTCTCTGAAAAACAAACATGACAATTATTTACTCTTTGAGCCTCTTCTAATGAGAGTAAGATTTACACAATGATTCTGCCCCTCTCCAAACAACCTCAGATATGGTGTATTTTCTATGCCTCTTCCTGGGATTTAGTTTCCCTCTTTTTATCACACCCTCCCCTTTTTCTGATACTACCCCCTTCCCTTTACTACACCCCCTCCTTTTTTTTTTCTTTTATATCAGTAAAATCAAATTATCCATGCGTACTTTCTATATACCCACAACAGAGTTACAGTTCTCAAGGTTCTGTGTACCTTTTTCTGTTTCTCTTCAGTCTTGTGGATGTAGATCAAATTTTTTGTTTAAGTCTGGTTTTTTTCTTAGAAACATATGGAATTCCTCTATTTCATTGAATGACCATCTTCTTCCATGGAAAAAGATGCTAAACTTAGCTGGGTAGTTTATTCTTGGTTGCAATCCTTGATCTTTTGCCTTTCGGAATATCAGATTCCAGGCCCTTCTGTCTTTTAATGTGGAGGCAGCCAGATCTTGTGTGACCCTTACTGTGGCACCTTGGTATTTAAATTGTTTTTTTCTAGCTGCTTGCAGGATTTTCTCCTTTGTGTGGTAATTCTGCAGCTTAGCCACAATATTCCGTGGTGTTGATCTGCTGAGTCACCCCTGGGATCCGGGAAGATCCAATCTAGTTTTAAATTTTAAAGTGGCTTATATTTCTCCTCTGAACTGCAGTTTTATAAGCAGAGAAGAGCTAACATCCTGTGCCAGATTCTTTTATGTCAGTGGATTATCTGATCCCAGAGCCTTCCCCAGTGCGACGGGCGCAGTGTGCCACTACCCCACCGTCTGCGCTGGCCTCTCTTCTTCCTCCCCTGGGAGCTGACCTTTCCTGCTGAAACTCCAGATTCTCTTCAGCTGGTAAGGCTTGTTTCCCATCCTTGTGGATTCTATCAGTCCAACGCTATTTCTGAGGCTGATTAAATCTAGTTGGTTGTGAGGGAAGAAAGGAGCTTACACAGTGGCGTGTATCTTCTCTGCCATCTTGCCTGATTTTTTTATTTAAACATTTTTATTTTTAAAATATATGTATGGATAATTTCTCAACATTAACCCCTGCAAAAATTGTCTTCCAATTTCCTCTTTTTCCCTTTCCCTCCCCTAGATGGCAAATAATCCAGTATATGTTAAACATGGTAAAATATATGTTACCTCCAATATATCCATACATATTTATACAATTATCCTGATGCACAAAAAATGAGAGAGAAAACAAAATGTAAGCAAACAAGAAAAAGTGAAAATACTGTGTTACAGTCCACACTCAGTTCCCATAGTCCTCTCCCTGGGTTCCAATGGCTCTCTTTATCATAAGGTCATTGCAACTGGATTGAATTATCTCATTGTTGAGAAGAACCATGTCAATCAGAATTGATTATTGTATAATCTTGTTATTGTTGTGTACAATGATCTCTTGGTTCTGCTCATTTCACTTAGTATCAGTTCATGTAAGTCTCTCTGGGCCTCTCTAAAATCATCCTGCTGATCATTTCTTACAGAACAATAATATTCCATAAAACCCATATATCATAACTTATTCAGCAATTCTCCAACTGATGTGTATCCCCTCTTGACTGAATTTTGATGTCTTATTAAGTCATTCATTTACATTTGTTCAATTCTAATTTTTAACAAATTATTTTTTTTTCCATTACCTTTTTTAGTTCCTTTTGTATTTGGCCAATTTAATTTTTAAATGAGTTGTTTTCTTCAATGGATTTTTTTTTTTTTTCATTTCATACATTTTGTTTGTCAAATAGTTGTTTTTTTTTTTTTTTCATTTTATCAAATCTATTTTGTAAAGAGTTACATGGTTTTTCCATTTCACCAAATTTATTTTGTAAGGAGTCTTTTTTTTTTTTTTTCAGATAATTTCTGTGCTTTCTTTTCCAAATTCTCCTGCAATGTTCTCATTTCCTTTCCAAATTTTTCTTCTCTCTTTTAAGATCCTTTTGGAATTCTTCCAAGAGACTTGTGAAATGGGAATCAAATCATATAACCCTTTGGGGCTTCATCAGGAAATAATTTGCATTTAGTATCCACAGAGTTTTATGTCTGTTCTTCTCTTCCTTCCTAAAAACTATCTATGGTCAGAGTTATTTTAGCTTTTTTGCTCATTTTTAAAATGTTGATATCAGCGCTTAGGGTAAAGGAGAGATTGTCCCAAGCTTCCTCTACAGGTGGCAGCAGCTTCATGGTGCCCTAGGCTGGTACTGCTGATTTCCTTCTCAGGGCTAAGTGGTCATGGTCAGGTCCCACATCATTATGAGGTTCAGAGGTTCACTATTTGCCTTTTCTGTATTTGGTTAGATGGCTCACAGCTAGTTTCCCCTTCACCCTAAGAGCTGAAATCAATCTTTAAAAATTCTAAATTATTATTTTTTTTCCTATCATGACAAAATTGAGGCACAAGGTAGCCCAAAATGACTTGTCTAAAGTTATGAAAATAGTCAGTCATAGAGTTGGGAATCTACCCCAGTTTGTTTCATTGTAAACCCAATGTGTTTTCCTTTTTCAACCTGACTTGATCTCCACTAGCATGTCTGCTATTTTCCAGTTGGTCAGTTTCAAAGATGGGATAAAGCTGGCTTGATCTAGCAATAATATCTAAGTATGTTATTCTAGGACTATGAATTAACAATACTAGTTATTCTCAGGAATACCAAGCACAGCTCAGCAAAGTTTATATTTTATGGCTAAAGATGATCAAATATGTTTGTGTGTATGTGTGTGTGTGTGTGTGTGTGTGTGTGTGTGTGTGTGTATGTGTGTGTGTGTGTGTGTGTGTGTGTGTGTATCTTTTGTGTAAATGCATGTCTACTTTTTCTTCTGCAGATGCTTGCTATTTAAAAAAGGCCCTTTTTGGTTGGAGTTTCCTGTTTTGAATTTGATTTTACACTTGAAGATTTGACAGCTCATATTTTCCTCCAAATTTTCCAAACTCCCTTTCTTGCATGTATTTTCTCTTTCTCACCATTTTTCCTTTTCAAGCTGCTTTTAGAATCTGGGAAATATAAGGAGGGGGTATTTTGTATAAATTCTAAGGGGGTGGGGCATATAGATGTTTGTTTGCATTTTTCTGGAGAATATCTACCTGTCCTTGAAGTAATTTTCCAGAATGATAGAGACCCAACAATTCTGGATTATTCAATCTTCTCCCCAAAAATTCATATTACTTTTACATCCTTCCAAAGATCAAGTATGTAAAATAGGATTGGCAATTGGGAAGTAATTCTAGATAAGTATCATATAAATATTCCTTATTATAAAATCCTGATTTGGGTCCTGAATTTGGAAATCTTGAAATGATACATCACAAACATCTTGATTAGCTGGGGCTCAGGACATCTGAAGTGGAAACCTATTCTGGAAAAAAAAAAAAACAAATGAACAACTATCATCAGGCAGCAGCAGTGATCTGTGTTTATGCTGTTAATTCTTTTCCCCATGCCCTCCCTAAGTAATAAGGTGCTTAGCTATCACCAGAGACTGAGATGAAAACATGAACATTTTAATGTTGTTTGTAGGGAAGGAAGGTATTAAGAGACCTTATGATTAGTAGAATGTACTACTAAACCATCACCATAACACTCCTAAATTCCTCTTGGGTGACAGCTTTGAGGTTTATGATGAGCCCCTTAATACACTGAGTTGGAATAATTTCCCAAAGGACCAGATTTCAATATCATACAGTAGTGTGATTTCTTAAGCGTGGTTTTTATTAATTATGTTAATAATAACTATAGCTAATGTTTATGTAGCACCTGAATATATATGAAGCACTTTACAAACATTAACACATTTTATTCTCATGACAAATACGGAATGTAAGTGTTATTACTCCGCCCATTTTATGACTAAGAAAACTGAGGCAGATAGGTTTAAGAAACTTGTCCGGTATCAAATAACTAGTAAGTATCTAACATGGAGTTGCATTCATGTCTTTCTGATTCTTGGTCCACAGTGTCATTTAGCTGCCTCTTATGTTGCTACATTATAAGAGATAATTCAGTTTCTGGAAGTGGCGGAGAAGAGGAGTAAAAGGAGAAGAGGAAAAAGTGGAATAAGATTTTCAGATATAACAGAACAACAACAACAAAAAAAAACCCTTATTCCTAAAAGGCATTTTGACACATTCCTCTTTAACAATTGTACTAATACTGTAAGAAACATTAAACATAAGTAAGATAGGATGCTATCAATTTTGGCCAAAGCTTCCAAACAATTTTGGAATAGCATAAATTTCCATTTTCCATGAAGCCTTCTTTAACCCCATCCCTATCATTTATTTATCATATAATCCCAGAAGTTTTGAAATGGAAATCTTCAGGCACCATCTAATCCAATCCATATTAGAACAGGTATGCCTTTTACATCATTTCTTGCAAGTAACTTTCTATCTTTGCTTACAGGTCTCCAGTAAAGGAAAATTTTATTTTCAAAGGGAAACCAATCCATATTTTGATGAGGCAAGCCAAAATTTCCTAACTATTAAACATAACAAAATTCTTAAGTATCTAGATTATTTCCAATCATGGAAATACCATAAAGTTGCTATGCTCATTCATTTGTCCAATAATTCACCCATCAAATATTTGCTGAGTACTTACTGTGTGAGAAGTGGCATGGGGAATAAAAAGAAAATTAAGACCCAGTCTCTTTCCTCAAAGAGATTACAAGATATTAGTCCTCATTCTACTGAAGAAGACTACATGAATGGATATAGTGATAGATATAGTAAAAAAAAAAAAAAAAAAAAAAAAAAAAAAAAAAAAAAGGCACTATTTCAAACTAAAAAGCTTGTTTTGAAATCTCAGATATATCGCATAATAACTGAGAAAGTCACCTGCATTCTCTGGTCCTCAGTTCCCTCGCCTAAAATGGAAGTAATATTTGGATTAATTAGATTATAGGGCTCTTGGATAAAAAACTAATTTGTAATCTTCAGGGAACAATACAAAAAAAAAAAAGTTATCACAAATAAACTGCTGAATCTGTAAGCTCATTATTGTGATCATTTCATCAAACAATATATATTACAAGCCATTCATGCTTGCGATCATGTGTGAATATTGTCCACATCTTTTCATTAATTTACTTAATAGGCTAGTGCCTCTCCTTACTTTTTGCTACCATCATTATAATGAGTGAAATACTCAGGCTGTCCACTTTTCTCCCCTTACCCTCACCATATAATCATGAGTATCCTTCACTTTTTTGATGACATGTTTTACCATTGTATTTTAATCAAGTTTCTTTTTTTATTGCAAAAATCAAATGTGTTAATAACCACAAACATTTTAATACATCAATTTCTTCTTTGTATATTGTAGTATGCTTACAGCCACCAAATAATTCTCCACTGCCTTCTGGGTGTGATTTATTTTTAATTCTTTTGAGACTGCTTTATTCCATATGTTGTAACCATACATTTTCAGTAGAATGTGTATGTAAAAAAAAACAAATGGACTTTTTTCTCAAGCAGTTTATATTCTTTAGAAGACCTTTGAAATTTTAAAAAAGCAATCGAATCAATTTTTCCTAATGTTTAATAATGGGTCCAAATTATTGCCCATTTTTACTATCCTGGAGAGTCATATTGATGGACAGACTATATGAACTGTCCAGTAAATTGCCTGTCATAATCTGGGCAGTAGGTATTCTTAATCTATGTTGAAAATTATTATGTGAACAGGGAAGCCAAACTCATTTGAGTGGTTATAGAACTCTTCCAGGATGTCCTGCAATGTTCCAGGGTTTGAAACCATCAACATAATGTCATCTACAAACAAGAATATTTGAAAAACCTCACCATCCATAGAAAATCTCTCTTCACTCTGCAGTCAACACTAGCTCTTTTCTATCATCATGACAAACATCTATGTGGTGCATTTATCTTCATGTTTTGTCTCACTTGATCTTTATAAAAAGAGGGTTATTGAATGATTTTTGTTATATCTTTCTTTTTTTCTTGTTTTTTTTATTTTTTTATTTAAAAAAAAGGTAAGAAAAAAAGAAAAAGAGAAAAGGAACATAAAACAAAACAAAGTAAAAAAAAAAAACCTTAGCATGTGCTCAGAAGTACATAAGAGAGGATTTAAAATATGTAACAACAAATTACAAGATCAAGAAAATATATATATATATAATTATTAGAAGAAATTATATTCATGAATGTCCACTTTTCTTTACTTCATTGTAAGTTGTTCTTTGTTTCTCTGCTACACAATTTACTTATTTCTTTTTCCCCTTTCTTCCCCCCCACTGCTCCCAAGCAAGCTACAGTTAAGAAAAGATATTTATATATACATATGTAGATATATACATACATACAGTCACACACACACTCATAATCACACCCCGTATATACATGTGTCTTTCCTAGTTCTTCTGACTCTTTAATTAAATTCTGCTCCCCAACTTGCCTTACTATTTCTTTAGGGATTCCAAGGACCTCTCTCTTGTCTTCTTGATGAGGAAACCCCAAAGCTTTCAAAAAAAGATTTCCTTGGACTCTGCCTCAGGGAGGGGACTCCACCCTAAACACAAACAGTCTTCATTTTTGTTATCTGGCTCAGTCCAGAAACCCATTGAATTCTATTCAAATTCTAACCCTGTCTGAAACCCAGCCCAGAGCCATCCTGGGACTCTACTACCCACAAGCCTCTTCAGCTTGCAGCCAAAGCCCCCTATTATAAAAGAGCCAAGCTAAAGTCCTCTCTTTGCAGAGGTCCCAAACATGGCAGCCTTACACCTGCCATGTCAAAGGATTTCTGCCTACTGGAACCATTCTGGCTCTGATGTCTTCCTCTCTTTACTTAACACCTTTTAACTTTACTTCCAAACCCCATAATAAACCTCTTTTTATCAATCTAGGTTTTCGGGTCTGTAAATTCCTTTACAAGGGATTCTTGCGCCATTACTAGACCTCATTTAACTCTGTATTCATGCACCGAATCCAAAAGGGTTGCAGGGGAGCTCTATTTGACTCCCTGTACCCCAAACCTGCCACTAGACCTCAATTAAACCATATTTGATTTATCTAGTTCTCATCATTCTTTCTTCACTTTGCTTTCCCATCTACCCATCCCTCCCACTTTTATTTCTTCATAAATTTTGGACGGTGATTCACCCTTCATCTTATATATAGTTTTGCCTGAACCCATTGCCCATGTGAGTAGATTTTCAGAACTACAAATCCTCCTCCCTGGCCCATGCCTCTTGTGTCTATTCTTCCTCTGCATCTCATTTGCATAAATGATTACTATGTTTACCTAAACTCTGCCAAACTTTCATTTAAGCTACCATATTATTGATGTGTCTCTTAAAAGTATAGTATACATTTCCCTTGTAAAAATGACATAAACCATTGGTTCATATTTAAGCAGTTTGTTGAGTTCCTTAAAATTGATCTTTTATATTATATTATATGTTAAATTTGCTGTTAAGTTTTGCTTTGGTTGATAGGAAGTCCTAAAAATCTGCAAGTTCTTTGAAGGTTCATTTTTTTTCATTCAAAATTTTTCTGGATATAATATTTATGGCCACAGAACTAGTTATTTTGATTGTCAATAGGTATGATTCCAGGACCTGTAGTGTTTTATTGTAGTTGCTAAATCCTGTTCTAATCGTAGCTCCAGTGTATTTGATTTTTTTTTTTAATTGTTTCTTGCTAAATGTTCTCTTTGATTTGGGGTTTTTGAAATTTGGCAATACTATACCTATGAGTTTTCCCCAAAAAATGTCTTTGTGGTGGTGATCAGTGGGTTTTTTCTATTGCTATTTTTCCCTCCTGTTCTATCACTCCAGGATAATTTTCTTGGATTATTTCCTGCATTATTGTGTCAAGGTTCTCTTTTTTGGTCAAAACTTCCTGGTAGTTCAATAATTCTTATTTGTTCTCTGCTTGGTTTTTTCACATTCTGTTCTATTTTCTCATGTTTTTAAATAAACTGTTTTATTTTTTGTTTTCTTGTAGCTTCACTGGTTTTCCCTTGTCCAAATTATGATTTTCAAATAATTATTTTCATCTTTGAGACTGTACCTCCTTTTGTATTTGGCTAACTTTTTTTTTTTTCTTAATCTTCTTGTTTTTATTGGATAGTATTTAGTGTTTACTTTTTAGTTTTTTCCTCAATGTTACTCATTTGATTTTTAGAGTCGTTTTTGAGTTCTTTAAATTCTCTCTAGGCAGAGAGTTATTTCATGTTACTCTTTGGAGTAAAGCTTTTAAAATTCTATTTATTTATTTATTTACTTAAGTATCCTCTGAAGATGAACTTAGTCTTTCCTATTCCCATAATATGTTTCAAAGGTAGAGTTATTTCTTCTTTGCTGGTTCATTTTTTTTTTTTTTCTTAATAAGACATATTAATGTAATAGAGTGAAGGATAGTGCCTCAAGCTCCTCTTAAGCTCTCTATTCTGACCAGGAACCCCAGACCAAGAGCTCCCCACTCTTGCTGTCCCTGCCATGCTGTTTCTGCACTCACTAGGTGCTAGTTCCTTCTCACCCAGGGTCACATCTCAGAAACACAGCTGGGTCTGGTGTTCCTAATCAGCCCAGGTTTCCTCAGACCCTGACTCCAGAAACAATCCAGAAGGTGAAAGTATCTGGGGTTCCTGCTGAGGCTTCAACCTCACCCAGCTCACCCCAAGGCTCCCCACTTGGAGTTTCCTTGAAGATAGCCTAGAGGTATTTGCACTTAAAGTTAATCACCAGCTCCAGGTCTTTCTTGTATCTGAAGGATTCTAATTCTGCCTCAAGTCTTCTTGATTTTTTAACCAGTTTGTTTACTCTGGAAGGCACAAATTAATTCTATTTGTGGGAGAATTTGGGAAAGCTTGAAATTTACCAATCTATTCTGCCATTTTCCCAAAAGCCTCCCTTGTTGCTGTATCTCTTAAGGAATTTTGAGTGATTTGAAGAATAGATTGCACAATGGGACACACCTTGTTGGAAAAAATAAACCACTTTTTTTTCCTCTTTTTTTTCCATAATCAAAAGACAATAAGCACAGTGGGGTCTCATATTATTAAATTTTACATTCAAGTGCAAAATGTCAAATGTGTGATTCATTGTGGGAATCAGTTCCAAAAGCTTACTTTTCTCCTACTAATGCCCTCCTGTGTAGATGGTGTTGGTTTTTTTGTACAGTTCGAAAAAAATAAATATGAATTAGCAATTGTTGATATATTCATGTTGACTTATTCAGGGTTAATAAAACTTGGGATTTCTCCCTGCCCCATTCTTTACACTTTCCCCTTCTTCAAATACCTACAAAATGAGTTCCCCTCCCCACCTTCACAGTTGTATTCCCTCAAACATTGATGTTCTCTATGAAAGAGAAGTAGGAGCTTTTCTGTCTCTGTTCTTGTCAGTTACTGTTTTTTGCATCCTTTATAATTTTATACAGTAATATGATGTTAGAATTCAAATGTTGTGACTTTCTTAATCTTAATAGTAAAAATGATTTCATTAAAATGCAAATATTTTCTATTTTTTTCCTCTTTTCTTTGTCCCCCTTCTTAAATGTCTTCAGGATGAATTTGTTTAGCCAAGTCTCTTGTAATGGTTTTTCAGCATTAGTTTTACCTTCCATGTCTTATTTCTGCTATATTAGGCAATGCTGCTCACAATCTTCCATTTCATTTATTATTACCATTTTACAAATAAGTTTATATTCTAAACCAGAGGTGTTAAACACATGGTCAATGGCCACATTGCCACAAATACTCCCTGAATGTCTATGAATCTGATTAAAATACAATTGGGAAATATTTAACAAAGCAAAATTCAATAGAGCATAAATATTGTTAAGATATAGTTTTCTAAGTCAATATGCATCCTGCAGGGATCTTTATGTATATTTTAGTTGCCCCAATTATATTTAAATTTGACACAACTGCTCTAAATTGCTATCACATGGCTACTATTTCTCTGAACTAGGTTAGTAAGTCAAATATTTTCCAAGCAAGATATTTTTTGTCTTCTTTTGATAATTTATTTGTATTAGTTAAATTCCTTTAAGATATTATAATTGCTCTCAATTTTATTTCTACGTTCATAAGTTGACTAGGAGAAATATGAGTTGCAGAGTATCATCAATAATTTATTTAAATAGGTCAGAATTTTGTTTTTCAAGTTCCATGTCATATATTTTACATTGTACTTTTGCATCTTCTAACTTTATATTCATTCTTATAATTTAGGAAGTAAAGATAATAGATGAATTAATCTATGTAGGAAACTGATGATTTTAAAAATCCTTTCACTGATGCATATTAGCAAATCTATGTGTGGTATTAGAGTTGCATGAAATCACTGAAAACTTACATGAATTACTCATTATCATCTAACAATCAAAGGCAGGAGATGAACCTAGGTCTTCTTGATTCCAACACCAACTCTCCATCTATTGTGCAATATTAAATTTCAGTTATTATTAAATCTTGACGTTCTTAATTGGTGACCATTTGGGATATAGAATTGTTGCTATTTTGGGCTTTAATTGTCTCTTTAAAATTCAACTGATTTTCCTGCATTGTCTTGGTATTTGAAGAAATTGAAGAAATAGACATAAATAGACATAAAAATCATCGCCCAGTCATTAGACACAACCTCTAGCCAAGATATCATCAACTCAGAGTATGAACTAGAGAGACAGGGACAGTTATACTGAACTTTTAGGTTCTCTTAGATTATTATAATCTTTGGATGGGAATATTGCCTTTTCTTAGCCAGCAAAGTTGTGAGTTTGGGGAGCTATTTTTAGATGAGATGCTAGGTATGCAGGGAACTAATAAAAGCATTTGTTCTCTACTAGACATTCTGCCATTTATATGCAGTGTGATCCAACAACCCTTATACACAAAACACTTGAGATGTACACATCTGCAGTCGTTGCTTAAAAATTTACAAGGCATGACTGGGAGGTTCATTTTAGATTTTCTACTTGAGATTTAAATCAACAACCTCTTCACCTGCCTTTTATTGCTCTTTCTGAGTCCTAAGGGTCTACGGAAGCCATCCTTTCTGGTGGAGATCAATAGTCAGAGTTATCACCCACTGACACCTAAACTAACAGAAGCCTCAGCACTCTCAAGGATTTCAATATCATTGCCTTATTCACAGTTGATTTCCTGTGTATTTTTAAGATGTGTATTTTCCTTGCTAGAGGAAAATAATTTGTGTTTTTTATTTTTTAATTTTTTACAAATGTTGCAAGAAAGGAATATTCTGGCTAAAGGTCATAGCAAGAGGTTTTGATGAAGTGCACCTTCAGTCCCCATCCTATAAGTTATATGCCCTTGGAGATCAGCACCAAGGTATAGAACAGCATCAGTGAAATACCGCTTCTGGGGCAAAAGACAACTCTTTCCCCCCAGCAAGGCTGTCTCTGAGCAGATTTCTTGCTTCTTCTCATTCATTCTTCCCCAATGTAAACAATGCAAACATGAATTTTTAATAAGTTTCTCCAGCCTTGAGAGCCTCAGTACACCTTGAGGACCTTAGCAGTTATAATCCGTGAACATTTATAGGGGAAAAATAAGTTACAAGGCATGGGGAAGTCAATTCTGACTTATTCCCAGGAGTCTGTCTGCTCAGCCCAAGGAAAGGAATATGATTACACAAAAGGATTCATGGATTCATAAAATATCAGACCTAGACAATACTTTAGAACACAGGATGTCAGAATTGACAGGGATCTTATAACCAAGATTTTCAGAGCTGACTGAAGTTGGTACTTATATAAAGGAGGTATGTAACACAGAAGCCACCTTAATTAATTTGGGTAATGAATAATCAGATATTAGCTATATAAATAAAGTTGCCTACACTTGCTTCTTCAGTATCTCTTTTTAGGTATGAGTCTCCTTAATTGGGTCAAAAAAGGCAACAACTGATTAGTTAAATTATTCTTCCATTAGTTTAGGACTTTGGATTTGGGGTCTGAAATATACAATTTGAGAGTTTGAAATAAGCCTCCTAAGGGGTTTCAATCTTGGAGAAAGAGAGAAAGAGAGAGAAACAGAGACAGAGAGACCCAGAGGTAGAGAGAGAGACAGAGAGAGAGAGACAGAGACAGACAGAGACACAGAGAGACAAAGAGATTAACTCTCTCCTTCCAATTCCCCTATTGTCTGTTTTAATAAATGATAGTTATATTATTTATGGTCATTAGTAAAGCTCTTTAAAATTTTCTCATTTTAGCCTATCAACTTGGGTGGTAGGTGCTATTATTATTCCTATTTTACAGATGAGGAAACTTAGGCAGATAAAAAACAAATTATCTTTCCTGAAATCATACAACTGATTGATCTGAGGCCAGATAACTGTTCTTGCCTCCATATCTAATACTTTTTTTTTGCTATGTCACCTAGCTATGTCCCAATGGAATTCAGAGAGGCAGTTGCCCAATAAGGACGGTTGTTTCAAAGACCATGACCCCTTGCATTAAAATAAAATAAAATAAAATAAAAAAACTGCATATATGTTCTCAAAAAGAATTTCAAGGCCCTACAATGCTGACATGTATTCCTCCTTTGTCATATCTGTATCCTATACTTTACACTCTTAAAATGAGCCTGTTTTTCCCATGATTGTGTTTATTTGTGGAAGATTGTGCCCTGGTTTCAGGCAAGGTGGAAGATAAAATGTTTTGGTTCTTCTGATAAAACCATAACACATGCTAAATAGTTACTTAAGGCTACTAGGCTTATTGTCAATAGGAGACCTCATTGGTGGGGCCTCATTAAATATATAATACTAGAATCCTAGCTCTTCAACATTACCATCAAACCTTGAATTAGAGTGTTAGATGTTGTCTGGGAACCTTAATCTGTAAGTACAGATAAATTAGCAAGTGGGTTTGCTATAATTAGGACTCAGAAACTTAACATTGGAAGACACTTTACAATGGAGAATAATAGGACTAAGAGGGGTTTCACCATACAGAATATCAGAATTTAAGGGAACTTTGGAATATAAGTGTCAAAGATGGGAAAAAGTTTCTCTGTTTTTAGAAAAGAAAAAAAAAATTGATATAGAGAAAAAAGGAGTTAAATTACTAAGATTTTCAAGCCAGACATTGTAATAGCTAACACTTGAACACAGGACTCAAGACATCTAATTAAGAACACAATACTGTGCCAAAAAGATTGTTTGAAATATTTATTCTTCTACTAACTTAAGGCTAACAAAGTTTTTCTGGTACTTAATATGCTACATTCCCCTGTCAGCTCAACTTTTCTTCAAGATTACTTTCTCCTCATCCTTCTGACTCTGACTTTGCTCCTGCCTTCTTTTACCTCAATATCTTTGTATCTCTGCTTTCCTCTGTTTCTTTTTATGTCCCTCTTTGTCTCTATGTCTGTTTCTTTGTTTCTACCTTTCTCTGCCTCTCTGTTTCTTTTTCTTCCAGTTTGTCTCTGTGTATCTATTTATATCTGGGTCTGTTTCTCCTTCTTTATATGTCTCTGTTTCTCTGTGTCTCACTCGATCTCTCTCTGTCTCTGTCTCTCTCTTTCTCTCTCTGTTTCTTTCTCTTCCTTCTTTCTCTTTCTATGACTCTCTTTCTCAACCAACTCATCATTTAACCAGGAGCTTTCCCTGTAATTCCATAATTTTAACCTTGACAATTATTCTTTTACTCCTTTTAAATCCAAAAAAATAAACCTAAAAAGATAGCAACAACCCCAAAGCCTAGGAAGACGAAAGGTTCTTAAGTGCAGTTGCCAGTCAGAAGTCAATCAGGAAATTTATTGTTTCTTGGTTTGGCTGAACATCAAAACTGCTTTTTAAAGTTATGCTATCTGGCTACTGGTTTGCTCTAAACAAGGTAATATGAGAACAAACATGGCTTTCAGGGACTTGATCATAGAAATTAACTGATGCAGACTCCAAGTACCATCCTAAAGTTTATACAGGACATTTGGGAACTTCTACCATAAAGTCACTCATTTTGGATGCTTTGACTAGAGTGCATAACCATGCCCTAAGACTACTGGAAGAGATGGTCATATTATCATATAGTAATCATAGCTTGTACATATAAGCACCACAAGGATAACTTCTAAGACACTGTTAGCAAGAAGAACTTCAGGAAATGAAGAAATGGAAAAGAGACACTAACACAAAAGTTTCTTGGACATTTACCTATGGAGTGGCACAAGAAAGAAACATAAACATATCAAAATAAACAAAGATCCTTAAATAGAATAGCAACATTACCTCCATGATCTAGAAAGTTACTGAATTTTTAACTGGATTATTATCCACAAATTAAAAATTTGTCAAAAAACTACAAAATACTGGATATGAAACTGGACTTATAGATAAGAAGATAACAAGTCAAGTTGGAAATTATTCATTAAACATTTTTTCCACTGAGGCAATTATGGTTAAGTGACTTGCCCCAGGTCACACAGCTAGGAAGTGTTAAGTGCCTTAGGACAGATTTGAACTCAGGTCCTTCGGACTTCAGGGCTGGTGCTTTATCCACTGCACCACCTAGCTGCCCTTAATTAAACACTTCTAATATTTTAGTCACAGTAAGTTCTGGGGATAGAAAAATATGGACAAGGAGCTCATATTCTATTTAAGGAAACAACAAATAAAGAACTATTCATATACAAAATTTATAGAGGGTAATGATGGATAATTTAATAGTAAAAACACTAGTTCAGTGTAGGGGGTAAGGGAGGGCTCTTTCAGGAAGCAGAATTTGAGTTGACATTTGAAGAAAGCTAGGGAAGCTAGGAGGTAGGATGAAGGGAAAAGCATACAGTTGTTGAAAATCTCGAGTCAGGAGATGAAGTCACTTAAGAAAAGAAAAGCAAGGATGACAGTGTATCTGGTTGTAGAGCATATTAGTCAACTTCTATTCAAATATAACAATGATAGGGAAAATCACTATTTCCAAAAATGCCCATTCCATTTGAAAATAAGGTTGTTCTTATTCAGGACACTATGGCTGCCTGAATATTGCCTAGGATAGTGTTAGCTTTGGAAGTCAACCATCACATTTGACTTGTGTGGAATTTATAGTCTTCCAGAAGTATAACATAATTTTCATAGGAATTATTTTCTATTGGGATGAAAAATGACATCTATATCCAGAAAGAGAACTATTAAACACATTTCCACTAAAATACAGTGTTTTCAACTATTTTTTTGTTGTTAATGTTTGTTTGCTTGGTTTTCTTTTTCTTTCCCATTTTTCCTTTTTAAATTTGATTTTTCTTGTGCAATTCCACAAATATGGAAAATGTTTAAAAGAATTGCACATATTGAATCTAAAGCAGATTTCTTGCTGTCTTGGGGAGGGGGAGATAAAAGAGAAAGGGAAATTTTGGGACGCAAAGTTTTAAAAAGATGAACATTGAAAATTAACTTTACATGTATTTGGAAAAATAAAATATTAGTAGAATTATGATCTAGTCGTGTCTCCTCTATTTTTTCCTTTTAAAGGTGATTGTCTTTAATATATATTTATTTTACTAAATATTTTCCAAATACATGTTAAAAATTGACATTCATGTTTTTAATATATTAAGGTCCAGATAGTCTCCTTCCCATCTGACCCTCTACTACCCCTTAAGAAGGCTAGACATATGATATTGATTCTATAGATGAAGTCCCAAGAAAAATAAAGTTTAAAAATATGATTCAATCTACACTAAGAATTCATTTGGAGGTAGATAGAATTTTTCATTATACATTCTTTGGAAGTGTCTTGGCTCAGTATTTTTGCAAAAGTAGCTAAGTCTTTCACAGTTGATTATCATCCTTACAATGTTGCTGTTACTGTGTGCTATATTTTCCTGATTTTGCTCAACTCATTCTCCATTGGTTCACATAAATCTTTTGAGATTTTTCTGAAAGCATCCTGTGTGCCATTTGTTACAGTACAATAGTGTTCCATTAAAATTATATGTCACAGATTACTCAGTCATTCCTCAATGGACAGTCATCCCCTAGATTTCTAAATCCTTGTCATCATAAAAAGAGCTACTATAAATATTTTGTACAAATAGGTCATTTTCCATTTGAAATTGATGATTGTGAAGATTATGCTTCAGTTATGGACTAATCCATGTTTTCCTGGCTAGCCTACTGATAATTGATAATTCCTAGACCTACAGCTACCCCAATCCAGGGTCACCCCTATATTTCTATATAACATAATCTTTGCTCAATCATCTCTTAGAATATTTGACTTCAGCATCCAAGAGCTTCACCATTACCATCCAATCATATCTCTTTGGTTTACTTTTACTTTCATCAAATCTATACTCTATACATGAATTCTATATTCATAAAAAATGGATTCTTTCTTGGGCCAGAGTACCAGGATCACTGATTAGTCTAATGACTTACATTCATTAGGGAAACATTTCATTCTCTCTGGGACACAACGATAAAGGGGATTTTGGCCAGATCACCATTTATTCCTATTTCAGTGTCCTCCAGATTTCCCCTTCTTCTCCTTGTAAAGAAAGTCTGCATGTCCTTTTATTTTCTTTCCCCCGAAACAATTCAGAGATATTATTTTCCTGCCCCTGCCTCAGACTCCTTTCTGTTCTCAAAGTCATTTGTCTCTTCTCTGATGGCCTCTTTGGCCCTGAGCAATTTATGCTCAAGTGTGCTAAGCAGGACTGGATGCAGCATGAAAATTACAGTGCATGTATTAACTGGGGAAACAGAGCCCATCTGCAATCGAAGCCTAAGTGTTTTACGCCATGGGAGGTGGAGAACAAGTGTCTGAATCCTCAGGCCGGCATGTTAAGATGCTGACACTAACCTTTAAATAACTGTTTTGTGTTAAGGAAAGAGATTGCATGCCCTTTATTCACCAATATCATCATTGGCAGATGTGCCATACTCACAACAAGGGAGCTGCTGGATGGCTGGCTGCCTTTTTGCTTCGGAAATATTTGTCAGAGAAAGGGATCCATCTCCAGGACCAGGTAATAATCACAGGTGATATTTGGAAAGTGCTCACTAATTATGGTAATCCACCTAACTTGCTTATTAAAAAGAAAGAATTACCATTCCTCTATGAAATTTGGACAGGCTGAAAGGTCACATTACTATTAATTCTTTGCTCTCAGCTGTCAGGCTATTGCTAATTATCAGCCAAGATATCCTGTCTCCCATGTCCCCATGTAATCAGAAACAAAGCCTGGGATTTTGAAAATGTTCTATCTATCTCTCTTTTGTGGCATCTGAGCTTAGTTTTCAAGATATCTAGAGATTATAAAAGTGAAGTTGAGAGGTGAGCATATTCTAGCAAGAAGCAGAGGCATGGAAGAGTCATTTCTCTCTCTGTAATCAGAACTAAAGTCTCAGATTTTTAAATGTTCTTGTCAGACTTCCCAGACATAAAGAGAAATAGATCTACCATGAAAATGAAGTTGAGCCAAAGGGGAAGCAAGCTTAGAGAAATAGCCCACTATCTTCCTTGAGCTGGTTTGCAATCTCTGTATATTAAGCTCACATACCATTACCTCAATTAACCATCTGAGCTACTCAGCACTAAATCTAAGAGGAGATAGCCCAAGATACTGAGCTTTGGTTAAGAGCTGAAGACAGTAGAGAGAACTTGGCTTCCATAAACAGAATTGTTCTTATCTGCCTATCATTTCTAATGTAAAATTATCATGATATCATCATTATGATATTTAAAGTTCTACACAATCTGGCTTTTACTTTTTTAGATGATCTAGTGTCATATTTTTTCCTGTTAATGTGTTCTGTATAGTCCAGGTGACCTCCAAGTTATTTGTCATGTCTGACTTTGTCCCATCTTGAGCCCTTAATTTAAGTTGTCCGGCTTCATGGTTAGAATGTGCTTACCTCTCAGTTCCATTTTAGAATCCCTAGATATTTCTAAAGTTCAAATCAGATGCCAAAAGAGAGACAGAAAGCTAAAGACATATAGACAGACAGAGACAATGAGAGACAAAAGATAAATCCAGAGAGGCAGAGACCAAAAAAGAGACAAATGTGTTCATATGTGTAGACACACATATACATCTGTATATACATATTCACACATTTCAAATACATGTATTGAATCATATATTTGAGGGGAAGCACATGGAAGGTAAAATTGTATATAATTTTAGTTGCTTCTCTATCTTGCACAGAACACATGCTTAGAAAAGGAATATTAACACCGACTGAATCACACTCGATCCTAGATCAACTCTTTCCAAACCTAGAGTTTGTTCTTGGAAGGGACTTGACTGGAAACTTTATAAAACTCAATAACTGTATCTCATAAGAATTTGAACAAGGGCCAAAGGTTAATAATTATTTTGTTGAAATTTACAAACTGAGAATTTGCCCAAATGAGTTAAAATATTTCATTTTATGAAGCTTATCCTGTTTGTAGCTTTGAATAGACAGTAGATTTGAATGGACATCAACCTTTACAAGGAGTTTTGGAATTCTTAAAAGTAATCAATCACACCTTAACAACCACTGCTGACATTTTGAATACAAGTGCTTGCTTCCTTCCTCTCTAACACTTTAGACTCAAAAAGTTATGATGAAATTTAAAAAAAAATTTTTATAATATTTTATCCCTTGTATTCATTTTTCCAAATTTTCCCCTCCCTCCCTCTCCTCCCTCCCCTAGATGACAGGCAATCCCATACATTTTACATGTGTTACAATATAACCTAGATACAATATATGTGTGTAAATACCATTTTCTTGTTGCACATTAAGTATTAGATTCCGAAGGTATAAGTAACCTGGGTAGATAGACAGTAATGCTAACAGTTTACATTCACTTCCCAGTGTTCCTTCTCTGGGTGTAGTTGTTTCTGTCCATCATTGATCAACTAGAAGTGAGTTGGATCTTCTTTATGTTGAAGATATCCACTTCCATCAGAATATATTATCATACAGCATTGTTGTTGAAGTGTACAGCGATCTTCTGGTTCTGTTCATTTCACTCAGAATCAGTTCATGTAAGAAAAAAGTTATGATGAAATTTAACATGTATTGGTCAACCTGCCATCTGGGGGAAGGGGTAGGGGGAAGGAGAGAAAAAATTAGAACAAAAGGTTTTGCAATTGTCAATGCTGAAAAATTACCCATGCATATGTTTTGTAAATAAAAAGCTATAAAAAGTTATGATGAAGAAAGTTAAGAGAAATCATATATCTTATGATTTGAAGATGAAATGGACCTTGGTGATCATTAGTTTAACCCTTCCTTCTCTCTACTCTCAATTTTAAAAGAATGAGTAACCATTTACCATTATCATCCAGGGAATAAATACCAGAACCAGAATTTGAATCCGAATTGTCTACGGATATGAGAGCAAAGATTTTACTTTGATTCCCAAATTCCCAGAGAACAGAATCAACACAATGGATAGATCCTGCAAGGAAGCAAAATTTGTCTTAAAATAAAAAAATAAAACAAACTAAACAAAACAAACAACAAGAAAAACATTACTTCATGTCAGAGCTATTCAAAATGAAAAGGAATGCTTCATGCAACGATTGGATGCTCCTCTCTGGAGCTCTTTAAGCAAAGATCAGATAGAAAGTTTTCAAGAATGTTGTAGAAGGAAATTCATTGATGGTACCAATTAGAAAAGATGGATCCTGGATCTCAGCCCAACTCTTAGAATTCATAAAATGTTTGCTTACTGAAAGCATTTCCATTTGGGAATACTTGATTTGCTTGAATGATAAGGTCCAATATAGCCCAAGTTAAAGGTTCAAAAGTGTCTGGAACTTTTGGAATCCAGTTTGACAATGAGCTGAAACTATGGGACAGTAATCATTGTTTCAGTAGATTTAGCAAATAGCTGAAATTCTACAGGATTTTCAAAATTATGTAATGGGGAAAGGGCTCACAGTGGGTAGCAGTTCTATGGCTTCTGAACCACTTTTCTGGAGCCCATTGAAACCCATTTTGGTGTTTCAGGAAAGTCAAACATCATCATTCAGCTTAAGAGGACTTTGTTATCCTTAACTGATGTGGTCAAGATAGGACACCAGAATAGAATGCTGAACCCAGGATTGAGAAGACCCTGCCTTGAATTCGGCTTCTGAAATTTAATTATGTAACTCTAGATAAGCCACAGGTTCTTTGGATCTCAGCAACTTAAATTCTTATTAGCTTAATCTCAGTAGCATTCTCTGACACTTAATATTTGAGTGGCTTTGTGAAAGGTTCAAATTTTCTGAACCTCGGTAGATTAAGTGTGTCTTCAAAAACATGTCACTTAAGATATCTCAGATCCTCAGTTTCTTCATCTGTGAAATGGGGTAATCCTAGTACTTACTTTATAGGGGTGTTTTGAAGTTCAAAATGCATATAAAAGATTTCACATTAAATTGATATAAACATGCTATTATTGTATAAAATCCTATTATCTTCATCAGTTGATTTCACAATATCATTATTATTGTAATTATCTTCTTCTCTATCATCATCATCAGAATCAGAATTATCATCAGCAGCAGCTGAGGGCTCTGCCCTTTAAATGGAAGTGACTCAATAACCAGCCCCATAACAGCTAGCAAGCTTAAATCCTCAAATTTCTTTGTAGGCTGAGGTTCACTGGCTATAAAGATTTTGGGGACCTTATGGTTTTCTCAAAGATATTTCAGTTTAACTTTAATTTTCTGAAGTATGTGTAAAGCTGAGCTTATGATAATGGTGGTAAGATGTATAGTGTTTTTCTTTTTTTCTGGAGATCTTAAAATATCTAAAGCAATTTGTTTTCTGTTATTCTCATATTATCTTTGTGAAGTAGGGAAAGAAGGAGGGTGCTATTCATGTTTTGTGGATGGTGAAAACAAAATCAATTTTGTACTGAGTTTGAGGAGGTCTGAGTTCTGGTCTTAGCTCTCCTTAGTAGTAGCTTTGTGATTTAGGACAAATCACTTCACTCTTGTTGGGGTTCTGTTTCATTATAAAATGAAAGAGACAAAATGGGATCAAATGTTTTGAACAGTAAGATATGTTTAGAGGCCTACCTAATTCAATCCTCTTATTTTATAGATTAGGAAAGAGCCAGAGAAGTTAAATGCCTTACCAAAACTCAAACAGGGAATTGGGGGAGGTCAGGATTTGAACCTAGGTCCTCTTGCAAGAAAGGAAGAATGGAAATATCACTGGATTGGAAATTAGATATCCTAGATTCAAATCTTGACTCTATTGTGTACTGCCTATGTGACCTAAAATGATTATTTAACCTCTGGATCACACTTTTTTCACCTGGAAAATTATTGGAACACATAGCTTTTGAGGACATTTTTTCCATCTAAATTAGGAATTCTTAACCTGGGGCCCACAGGTTAAAATTATTCCATTTTCTGGGGCCCATTGTAAGTCTTTGGATAGATTTTAAGAGATCCATGAACTTTAATAAAATATATATATATATATTTATATATATATATATATATATACTATTTACTTTCACAAATATTTGGTTCCCTTTGTAATCCTCCTAAATTTTATTTTGTATGATTAAAAACACTATTCTGAGAAGGGATCCATGGGATTCACCAGACTTCTATTCTGAGAAGGGGTCCAGGTCACTAAAGAAATAAGAGCCTTTGATCTAACTGTATGATTGATTGACCAAATTAAAGATTTCTCCCATGCCTCCAATGAATTCAAATGATCCATGGTTCTCTGAGCTCAGAAAAATTAAGCACCTTGCCCAAGAGAACACAATGTTGATGATGAGGGTAGATTTAGATCATAGATAACCTCATTAGGTAGATTATCAACAATCTCTTATTGCTGAATAGAATCCACTAAAGAAATGCCTGTATGGGCATCTTGATACTAGCTACTTTGAGCTGAGATTGCTTCCGTCCAATTTCAATCTGGTTAAAGCCATAATGAGCTCCTCATCCATAGAGCACTTGAGACTTAGCTCATCAGAAGCCCAGTCAGCTCTGTAGGAATGGGGTGTGATGTACACTCAGCAATAATGAGGCAGTCATTTGCTTTCCCAGCACATCAAATAACACCTTGTATGACTGCAGAGCCCTATAAAGAAATGAGCTCATTTCAAAATGCATTATTTGCTCCATGTGAGAGTTTGGCATAGTTTTGCCCCATGGGTTTTAAGCCAATAAGAAGAGACAATTCAGTTGAGTCCTGGAGTTTCTTACTGTCAGAGCAATTTAATTTTTAATTTAAGATCATTATCATTATTACTACCATAACTGCCAGTACCAACATCATCACTATTTGACAGGCTGTTACCTGGAAGAGGGCTTGGATAAGTTTTTGGCCCCAAAAAAGGCAAAACTAGAAGCAATGGTTGGAAGTTTCCGAAAAGCAAGTTTGGAATTAACATCAATAAAAAACAATTGCACGAGTAATCTAAAAGGACAATGAATGTCTTTGGGAGGTGCTGGGATTCTACTTCAAGCAAAAGTTGAACTACTTGGTTGCTATATTTTAACAGATGTATAGGTTAGACAAATAGATAATTGTTGGAGTCACTTTAAAAAAACTAAACAGAATTCTCTCTGTCTCTCTCTCTGACTATGTGTGTGTGTGTGTGTGTGTGTGTGTGTGTGTGTGTGTGTCTGTCTCTGTCTCTTTGTCTCTCCCTTGTTCCTTCCATCCTCTCCTCCGTTCTTCTTCCTTCTTCCCTCTCCCTCCCTTCTCTCTTTCTCTCTCTCTCTCTCTCTCTCTCTCTCTCTCTCTCTCTCTCTCTCTCTCTCTCTCTCTCTTTCTTGTCTCTATCTCTATTTGTCTTTCTCCCTTTATCCCCTTCTTTTCTCTTTCCTTCTCTCTCTTTCTTCTCTTTCCCTTTATCTGTCCCCTCTCCTTTTCTCTCTTACTGTTTCTCTTTGTCTCTTTTCTTCCTCTTTCACATTTTTTCTCTCACTTTCTCTCTCCCTTCTCTTTGTCTTTGTCTGCTTCTCTTCCTGTATATTTCTCTCTTTTCCCCCTTTATTTCTGTTTTTCTCTCTTCTCTATCTGTGTTTTCTCTTCTATTTTTCCCTAATATATATGTAAGCATATACATATATATATACTATATATGAAAATGTATATACATATATACATTTCTATACTTTAAATTTATATGCTAATATGTTTCATTTTTTATCATTGGTCTTCTAGTACCATAATTTCTACAACTTCCAAAAATTTTGTTTTTGCAGTTTTATTGTTATTAAATAAATATTTTTCCTTTTTTGTCCATTTCATTTTTCATTACCTTATAAATTCTCAAAATTATTCATTTATATAATAATATAATGATATTATAATACAAATTGTTTTTCTGATTCTTCTCACTTCTCTCTTAATCAGTTAAAATAGGTTTTTCCACATCCCTATAAAATCATCTATTTCTTCTTTCCTTACAGAATAAGAGTATTCCACTACATTCTTAAACCACAACTTGTTCAGTGATTCCACAATCATTGGGAATCCCATTATTTTCCAGGAGGGTTTTGTGAACACTAAAAGACTCTATGAATATTATTGTGTTCATATTACATTTTATATGTCCTTTTTCTATTAACAGTTTGTATGTAATTCTAAATTATTTTTCGGAATAGTTGTGCCCACTCATTGAATAGCCAACAATACATCAATATGTCTGTTTTCTCACAGTTCCCTCAACATTTAAATTTTGGGTTCATCTTTAATCACCATTTTTGGCCAATGTTTTTGGTCAACTTTACTAATCTGATGAATAAGAGGTGGAATGAAAAAAATCATTTAAAATTCTTGTCTCTGTTAGGCATTTTCCCATAGGGCTATTAGTTAGCATGAGTTTTTTCCCTTAAGAACTGCTTGTCCATATTCTTAAATGTTTTATCATTTGGAGAATGGCTCTTATTCTTATAAATTTATGTTAACTTCTACTTGCTAAAAGTTAATTGTTTTCCCCCAGTTAATTGTTTCCCGTTTTTTATTTCAACTTTATTGGATTTGTTTGTAAGGTGACTTTATCAGAGAATAGATCTGCAAGAATCATTGGATTCCCTGACACATGATGAGACTGTTGCAGGACTTCAAAACTTGCAGGGATCATTGGATTCCCTGACACATGAAGTAATGGACATTAGATTGGTAATGGACATTAGATTGGTAATGGACATTAGATTGGTTTTGGAATATCTCTACTATTCTACTTATTGGACAGCTAGGAGCTTCCATAGTGCATAGAACACCAAACTTGAAGTTAGGAAGGCTCATCTTCTTGAATTCAAATCCTACCTCAGATACTCACCAGCTGTGTGAAATCACTTAGAAAAGTCACTTCACAGTATGCCTCAGTTTCCGCATCTGTAAAATGACCTAGAAAAAGGAAAAGTCAAACCACTCCAGTTATCTTTACCAAGAAAACCCCAAATGGGATCACAAAGAATCAGACATGATTGAAAATGACAGAACAACAAAACAGAACCATTTACTATCCTGTTTGACTCTGGAAAAGTGAGACAACCTCTCAGAGCATTAACTTTCTTATTTGTTAAAGACTTTACTTAAGATTAAATGATTTTTTATGGATTTTATGGATTTAAAATTTGGTATTACTTTGTTCAACCTATTTAGGCTTTCTAGAGATGTAATTATCCTCTTGGTTCCTAGGTCCCTTGAGATACAAATTAGAAGGTTGTTTTTATTTTGTTTTATCTTTTTTTTTTTTTTTGTATCCTTTTGGAATCTTTTCTAAAAGATAGATGCGTCTATTTTATTGTAAGAACTATATTTATACAGGACAGCTAAGTGGTGCAGTGAGTTAACACTGGTCCTAGAATCAGAAGGACCTGAGTTCAAATTAGCGGCAGCTTCCTTGACACTTAACTGTGCAACTCTGGACAAGTCATTTAATTCAGATTGCCTCCTACTCCCCTCAGAAAATGCAAACTATGTGTGTATGTTATCAGGATGTAGAATATGGGATGGATAGAGTCAAATTGGAAGAAAATATAATTTTCTGTTTCTCTGTATTTCAAATCTGTTAGAAAGGGAATCCTCGATCTGCTAGTTTATACAAGAAATATGGGGAAATTTAAAAAGCCAAGTTGAAAACTTAACAAATATATATATATATATATACATATATATATATATATATATATATATATATTTTTTTTTTAAAATTCATCATTAACACCTAAAAAAAATTAGCCTCTTTTGAAGTTTAAGTTAACTAATACTTACAACCTCAAAGAATGTTAGGGTAAAAAGGAATGTTTGAACTTATTCTATTCAACCCCCTTCATTGAGATCAAGTGCCTGGGTCAGCAAGAAGTGAGTTCTAATTCTACCTTTAATGTTTGAAATTGTGTTTGTGGGAAGATTATTGAATTTCTCCAAGTCTCAGTTCCTCCTCTGTAAAAAACGAACATAATAAGAGCTATCTATAGCACCTATTTAATAAGGATATGATTGTTGAAATGATATAATGTTATACTATATTTTCACACTGTTAAATATTTCTTATAAATATTTCTTTGTGTGAGACTGCTCCTATCTTGGAGGCTACAAGGTAGCTTAGTCGATAGAGCACAGGGTAGGAAGTCAGAAAGACCTGAATTCAATACAGTCTAATACAGGGATTCTCAAACTATGGTTTGCGGGACACATGCGGCCCACTGAGGATGTCTATGGTTATGGCAAAATCAGATAGGAAGTGACCTTTGACCTAAACTCCCATTAGCAATGCACACTTCCGGCACTGGGCTGAGGCAGCAGAGACAGAGTGTCTGGCCCTCCAAGAGTCTGAGGGATAGTGAACTGACCCCCTTTTTAAAAAAGTTTGAGGACCACTGGTCCTCACATTTACTAGCTGTGTGACCCTGGGCACATTATTTAGTCCAGTTTGCCTCTGTAATCTCATAAAATAATCTGGAGAAGGAAATGGCAAAACACAATAGGAACTTTGCCAAGAAAATCCTATGGATAGTACTGGCATGATGTGGTCCACTGGATCACAAAGAATCACTAAACCAGTCAAAGTTCCTTCCACTCTCCTTCCACCAATTCTATACATTCCAATGGCTAATAATATTTTTTCAGAGTGAAATATAAACTCCTCTGTTTGGCATTTAAAGTCATTTACAACTGGCCACAACTTGTCTTCCAGCCTTATTATTATTCCAGTCTCCTCCATAGGGTCTATGGTCCAGCATTATTGGTCTATGTCCTGTCTTTCACACATGATTCTCAATCACTCACATATGTGCCTTAGCTCATGTCATTTCACATGCCCATTCATGTATGAATCATTGGAGTACAGGTATTAAAAGTGGGCATCTATTTTACACAAAGTAGACCTTAATTGTAAGATTGTAGATGGATTCCCTGGTAAGGAGAAGGAACTCATTAATACAACTAGAATTCAAAATAGAAGAGAAATACCTGCATATGGTAGATAATTAGGCTCTCCAGAGAGCCCTGAACTTGGAGAATGGAAATCTGAGTTTAAACAGCAACTCTTACTAGCTTTTAACCTCATTCTAGCTCATTACTCCATCTGTAAAATGGGACTATAACAATTCCATCCATCAACTAGGATTGTGAAGACAAATTAGATAATATATGTAAAATGCCTTGAAAACCTTAAATGCTGTATAAATTCTATCATCATCATCATTATGTTTATTAGTTCACAGGTATAATGAAGAATCTACAATCCCATTGTAGTGAGAGCTTTTCCTTGGGGAAAAGACAACAGTGAGAATATTCCTAACCTAAGATGTGAAAACTTTTGAATTTTGGAAGCACAAGTAGCCTCTAAGACTTTCTCTTAGGGCCCCAAAGTATCATATCCCCCAAATCAGAAAAATCTTCACCAGCTAACCTGAAATCAACCAACCAAAAGGATGTTGAGTTTTAATCCTATGCATTCTATTTTCATCCTCTGCCCCTTTATCACTTCCTTCACTCACCTCTGGAGTACCAGATCTTGTTAGCTTATGTCCATTGTCAGTGGTCTCATTTAGCATGCAATACCCACTCAGGACGTGGCTGTACATCTCCACTATGAGACATTTTTTCCACTTTTCTTTAAAAAATAAAAATACAGGTGAAATATTTTATAATAGAATAACTCATGTTTTTTTTTTTTTTTTCCCAAATATCATAATCTTCCTTCTCACTTAGGCTTCTTATCATCCTAGTTTTAAAGAGTCAGATTAATGCCACAGCTTCAGTAAGTAGTCTTTTCCTGCTCTGTCTCTTCTACTCCTCCCCCCACCCAGTATTTAGTGCCATCTCCTCTGAGATTACTTTCCTTCTACTTGTGGGAGTGGAGTTCTATCTTCCACTATTCAGTAAATATAGCTTGATCCCTTTATCAAATGTGAACACTTCTTTGACTGATCAATCAATCAATTATGAGACTTGAAACACAAATTGGATTGTCTAAACCAGGAGGTTTTGATTAAGTGAAGAGAGAAGAATGAGGGCCAAGAAACAACCTAACCACACTTCTGGGAACTTTAGTCAATTCAGGTCACCAATCCAAAGGAGTCTAGTTCAATAGTGTTAAGATTTCAGATCAGGAATTAAACATAGAGTTTGTGCCATATCCCTGAGTGGGACCCATTCTTCGAGAAGAGTTTCTTTCTCTTTTGAACTTTTCACTTTTCTATCAGTACACATAAATGGATACAGAAAGACAGGATACAGCTCTGAGATAATGATGGCTATGGTTTCTACACAGGCACCAAACCTTGGAGCTCAGCTAAGGGAAACTTCATACAAACTGCACAAAAAGGTAAAAGAGAACTCCTATTAGAATTTTTGTGGTACCTCTTTGCTGCAGTCTTTCCTTGCATTGTGCCTTACTAAATATATACTTAAATTTAAGCCCAATCTCCCCAGAGACCTTGTGTAAATGTAGATGGAGAAAGATTCCCCACCCCCAACTTGAGAAAAACAATTTCTACTAGTTTTTCTTATTATAGTCTCTTAAGTAAATCCTTTTTGTAAAAGCTAATTGTTTGGCTGGATAATTCTCTATGGGAAGGATATTGGTGGTTATCTCTAAGTGGTGATGTTAGAATCAATCTGAATTACCATGGGAACCTTAAAATATTGGGTATCAGCACCTCCAGGGATTCCAGCCAGTCAGTGTGATTAGCTGTTTATAGAAGTGGCCAAAAAAAGGGTTCTACATTCTTTCCTTACGTGTCTCTCTGTATCTTTATTTTTATCTATATCTCCCTCTCTATGTCACAATCTCTATTTCTGTGCCTTTCTCTAAATATATGTTTATTGTATACATGCGTATATATGTATATATAGGTTTATGTGTATATACCTATATATATATGCATATTAACTATATTATTATGTTATATGTATATGTATATTATATATACATATATATTAACTATACCTACCTTTATATACATGCATACAGATTTTATTGATATATGTATTGTCTCCCTCATTAAAATATAAGTTCATTGAGGTCAGGGATAGTTTTGCTTCTTTTTCATAGCCCTAATAATTGTCAGAAAACTTCTTAAACTAAGCACTTAATAAATTTTTGTTGATTGATTGATAGTTTAATCTCTACATCTTATTGTGTAAGAAACCGAGTCTAATAGAGTGGATGTAACTATTCAAACATCACATAATAGATTTTTGTTAGAATCAGGAATGGAATCAAAGTCTCCTAAGTCCCAGGCCAAAGCATATATAATTGTAACACACTGACTTTAAAAGGCCTGAGCCATATCATGATTTTAATTCTAAAATTTTGGGGAGTATCTTTTTTATATCATACTAGTTTCTTATTTTATCCCTCTCCCACCCCCCTCCCAGCAAGCCATCCTTTGTAACCCAGAATATACAGGGTAGAGAATGAGAGAGAGAAAAAGAAAGGGACAAGGGAAGGGAGGTGAAGGGAGAAGAGAGGAGAAAAGAGATCAATAGAGGAGTTGGAATTTCAGTTTTTATTAATCTGACCTCTTTCTAACTAGTCTCTATTGTTGAATTATTTTCCATATGGCCGTTTTAATGGTTTCTGAAGTAGGAAAGGTATTCCGAGAATCCATTAAAATGATAGTACATTTATATATTCTTCCCAATTGAGATTTCATACAATTGTCATATTATCTTTTAAAATGCAGAACAAAAAAAAGAGAGAGATGTGAGGATGTTTCCCTTTCTTGATGGTTAGTCTAATGTAACGCGCATCAGATGGAGTGACAGAAAATCTCATGAGATGGAACACGAAAATGCTTCAATATTTCCCTAACCTTTATTGACTTTGACTTACAAAATCAATTTTCTTTATTAGCTGATGACTCTCTTCAAAAGACTTGCTGCTTGGGATCCAGATAAAATATATAAGCAGCAAATTGTTTCCATCTGAACTTGGTAAAAGTAGGGTGATTTAATGTGACAGATAACTAGTTCAAAGTGAGAGGACAAGGTCATCTTAGAAGGTACAATGGAATGTTAAACATGACCACAGAAGAACAAGTTTGGACTTAAGAATGTTTTTTTCTTGAAAAACACCCGAGATATAAGTAATGAGTTCTATTCCAGCATTTAAAATAGGTAATGTTTCTTTTACCCAGATTCATCATCTCCTCTTCTTCCAGCTCTTCCTTTTCTTCTCTCTCTTCTGATTCCTTTTCCCTCTGTCTTCCCTTCTTTCTTCTATCTTCCCCCTTCCAGACTTTCTAATTGTCTTACCTACACACACACACACACACACACACACACACACACACACACACACACACACTAGGAGCAACATTAGCAACTCTAAAGAGACAGATTTACTTACATCCTTGATGTAAATTTTTAAAATCCTAATAATTAGAGCTATCCCAAAGGGGAATGCTTTGACAGATAGAAGCTTGGAGGCTTTTAAGCAAAGGTTGATTACCATCAGAATATTATATGGTGGTTTCTTATTCAGGTACAGATTGGACTAAATGGCCTCTTAGGTCTCTTTCAAGTCTGAGATTTTGTGACTGATTTGTCCTGATTATTCACACACACACACACACACACACACACACACACACACACACACACACACACACCCTCCCAGAAAATGCATTTATATGCACATAATCTATAAATATAATTCTATCAGTGTTCAGCTGGGTGCACATATAGATAACCATTGTATGCAAACCATGTGCTTTAAATATGCCCAAACCATCCACAGATAGTTTCTTACATAGCAGGAATATTTTGTAATAGTCAACGGGTTATTCTTCTGGCCTTAAGCAGCTCTAGTCCATCCTCCATCCAGCTGCCAAAATGACTGTCATAAAATATAGATCTAATCATGTGACCCCTCTGCTCAATAAATTCCACTGACTTCCTATTAACAGTTGTCAAATTTAAATTATTCATTTAGCATTTAAAACTCATTCAAGTCTAGTGCTTTCATAGCTTTCTAGTCTTCATTTATAATATTCTTCTCTGGGTACTCGGTGGGCCAGTCACAGTGGATGACTTACTATTTTTTACACAGGTTATAAGAAATTTTTAAGGGCTTAATATGTACCAGGCAAAAACTTAGTCCCTGTTTTCAGAGAGCTCACGTTATAATGAGGAAGACAAATGAAAACAATTATATACAAACAAGATATAAATAAGACATAGATATGTGTATATACATAAATAGATATGTTACATTTAAATGCATGTATATATATTATATATATATATATATATTTGAACATATATGTAAATACAAATATATGTGTATATGTTTGCATGTATATGCATTTGTGTATATTACATGTACTATAATGTATATATGGAGAAGTGGATCAGGGAAGGGAATAGAGAAGAGAAAGAGAATATGAAGGAAGTCACAGACATAACCCCTCATTCATACCCATCTTTGTGCCTTTGGCCAATCTGTGCCCTGAACCTGGGACTGCTCTTCCTTTTTAGTTTTGCTTCTTACAATTATTGGCTCCCTTCAAAATTTGGATCAAGTTTCTCCTTCTACATGACATCATTGTTTTTTGTTTTGCATTTGCTTTGCATATTCTACATGTATATGTATGAATATATTGTCTCCCCCTTTATAATGTAAGCTCTTTCTCCTTTTGTCTTTATAGCCTTCTCTCCAGTGCAGCACCTGATACATAGTACCTACTTAATATATGTATGTTCATTCATTTATTCTTCAGTTAAATTCACATGTACACACACACACACATACGTATATATATATATATATATATATATATATATATATATATATATATATATATATAATTCATGATCCTGTGATGCTTAATAGCACTCATGCATATATAAATACATATACATATGCATATACACTCATGTAATCAGGTACTTGAATAATATACGTCTGCCCATGGGCATATTTATGTGACCTTGACAACATATGTACATTCATGCATATCTATCTGTCCATGTATGTATCTAGTCCATCATCTTATGGGCCTTCATTGCTTCCAGCTTTCAGACAGCACTTCTGGCAAAATGATGGGGTCGGTCATATTTATAGGAGCTCTATATAGAAATGTCTTACCCATGGTAGTTTGGAAATGAGATCATTTCACAGGGGAAAAATAGGAGGTGTTGAGAAAAGGGAGGGAGGCAAAGAGGAAGAAAGGGTCAAACTAGGAGAGAAATGGAAATTTCCAGATTTAAATTTAATAGTTGTTGATGACTGCATTTTAAAATTGTGATATTAAGAACAAATCTGTTCTGAGATCACTCCCCCTTCCGTGTGACAGTTCTAGACCCTTCCTTTGCTGAGGTTTTGCTGTGAAACTCTTAGCATCCAAGCATCCTTTTCTCTATGAGCTCAATTCTCGCCTGCATTAGGCTTTCCATCGAACCTAAAAACAACTTACAAAGCAGGCGGAACAAGGCTTATTACCTCCCATTTTTAGATTAAAAGTTCAGGTTCAGGAAGGTTATGATATAAACTCCCAAGATGAGGCAGGGATTGTCACTTAAATTTTTTTTCTTTTGCATCCTCAGCTTCTTATTCAATGACTAGCATTAAATAGTTACTTAATACATACTCATTGTTTGTCTAATTTGTTGATTGTCCTTGGTCACCCAGGTGGAAAGCAGAGAAGACAGTCCTTTCCATCAGTTCATTCAGTTCATGCTGTCTTTAGACACTGAGTACAACTATCACAGAGAACTCACTCACTGCATAAGGAAGAGTGAAGAGAACAAAAATCATAGAGATCCTTGCCTCATCTAACCTACTAAACTCTGCAGGAATCTTCTGCTCCACAATTGCTTTTGACTTGGCTTCTGCTTGAGATCTTTCCCTTTATCTCTGGTTTTAAGTTATGAATGGACCAATCAATAAGCCAGGCCAAATACATTGATCAAAATCAACAATGTTTATCACTTACTATATGCTAGACAAAAATGAAATAAAAGCCCTAAACTCAAGGAGTTTATTGTGGGGGGGGAGTGGAATAACACATGTACAGAGAAGTGATTATAAAATGCGTATGAAGTTAATGCAAAGTTTTGGTGGAAGAATATTTCAGAAGCTAGAGGATCAGGAGAGGTTTCATGAAGGAGATGAACTTTAAAGGGTTCTATATAGAGGTGTTTAGCTGGGTTAGTAAGGATGGAGAAAATTTCAGAACTGTAGGGCAGCTTTGGGAATAGATATAGGAAGAGTAATGGGAGAAGTAATATCTTATAGGAGGAATGACAACTTATAAAAGGATGTTGATATTGGATAGTTAGATAGCACAATGAATATAGTGCTGAGCCTGGAGGGAGGAAGACTTGAGTTAAAATCCAGCCCAAGACACTTATTAGCTATGTGATGCTGGACAAGTCACTTAACTTTGTTTGCCTCAGTTTCCTCATCTGTAAAATGAGTGGAGAAGAAAATGGCTGACCACTCCAATATCTTTCTTTACCAAGAAAAGTCCAAATAGGGTCATAAAGAGTTAACATGAAACAATTGAATAAAATAGTGTTTGCTTAGTTAAATTTTGTGAGCTAAATACATCATCTGATCTTCATTACTCATCAATTTCCAGAGGTATTTTGGTATTAGGATTTAAGCTGGAAACTCTCAAAGATTAGAGACCGTGTCTGATCAAATGAACCTGTAAGATGTCAAACATCTCATCCAATCCCCTCATTCACAGAGGAGAAAATTTAGGCCATAATGAGGAAAGAGTGATTTGCCCAAGATCATTCCTGGAACATTATCAATCATTATTAACATCCATAATCACTCCCAGAACATTGTTAATCATGATTAGCATCCATGATTTCTCTCTCTCTCTCTCTCTCTCTCTCTCTCTCTCTCTCTCTCTCTCTCTCTCTCTCTCTCTCTCTCTCTCTCTATATATATATATATATATATATATATATATATATATATATATATATATATATATATATATATATATATATATATATACAGCATTATTAGCATTCTTTTTCTCTTTCCTAAAGAAATCCCTTCAGTTATTTATTCCTTGATGTTCTTGCCTCATGATCTCAAAATCCTACCTATTCTTCTATCTATAGTTCAATCTTCATGTACTCCAAGCAGCCTTTCCTGACCATTACCCTCCCTTCCAGAAGTCACTGATGCTTCTCACATTTTATAAATTCCCCAAATTTCTTTGTAAACCTTTGTAGAATAGTTTAATCTCACTTTCTGTATCTCCTGATTCAAAAATTAAACCCAGGAAAGACCAAAATGTCTTTTTAGGACTTTAATTCATTCAGGTGCAAAAGTAGAGGTTGAAAGAAATCATCTACTATAAGAAAAGTAAAGAAACTTAGAATCTCTAATAATTTATTATTTAATAAATTGATTATTTAATAGCTCTAAAACCAACAGAGTTGACAATTCTCATTACTCCTTTCCCAGCATCTCCCAACACTGCCACTAACATTGAGTGAATCATTGTTGGAGATTTCTGTTTGAAGTTGAAAAGAAGTTGATTAAAGGGATTCTCCTTAAAGGAAGCTCTCTATATCAGTAAAAAATGCAATTTTGATTCAATTTTTTTTAAAAATTGTAACAGGGTATGAAGTTCATTTGTTTATAAGTTACTAAAGTAATCTTCTAAATTGGGTTCTACATCTTCATTATGATTGTAGTTATTTTTATATGTCCTTTTTTCCCCAAGAGAGTGTAAGTTCAGTGAAGATGGTCACTGTCTTTTCCATTTTTTTATCCTCATCTTACAAAACAAAAGACTTTCCAGATATACCTAATCCCTCTTAATCCAGTGTTTTCCTCTGTTAATTATTTCCTATTTATCCTGCATATAGTTAGCTTTGTATTTATTCCTTGACATGTTGCCTTCCTCATTAGATTGTGTCTTCCTTGATGGAAGGGATTGCTTTTTGCTTCTGTTTTTTTTTTTTTTTTTTTTTTTTGTCTCAGTTCTTAGCACTTAGTACCTGGCACATCATAGTCACAAATGAGTGAACGAATTGAACACTCACTTTTGAATAGGGGTGGAAAGTACTTGTCTTGTGAAGTTGGCTACCTGAAAATATTGTACATGGCCTGGTCCTTTTATCCCCAGGCAAGGGCATCTCCATGTTTCCCATAATACTCAATTGGAACCAGCCAAGGGTGGCTGATGTTGCATCAACTCTGCCTTAACCAGCTCAAGTCCTCTGGAGGTTCTTCTTTTGGGTTAAACACCACTAATCAGATGATGACTTGGGACCTGAGAGCAGGAGCCTGCCTAAAAGAAAAGCCACCTGAACTTTATCCTCAGAGAACCATTTTTCTTCATTTAGGAATTAATATAATATATTCCAGAGGAACTTTTCATGTCCTTAATAGAGGTCATGGACTGCAGGCAGTTAACCTAATTTATTAGTGCATTTTTGGTGGACATCTATTAGTTATTGAGTGAATAATTGTGTTTTTCTCAGACTAAATGATTAATATCTTATTGATTAAACTGTTCAAAATATTTACACTTCTTAGTTTCTTGCTTCTTGGCTTAGCTATTGCTTCATTAAACTATTTCTTTATTGGTGTTTCTTGTCTCCATAATACTATTTATTGGTTACAGTTTTGTGGGCAGAAATGTAGGCACAAAATATGGAGAGCTCCATAACTCAGAACTACATTTGTGTGAGGATTTAATAATTTTATTGCAGTTTTTTTCTTATTTTTAAATAAGTTGATTTCAAATAAACACAATAGTTAAGATAAACACTTGATATACTGGTCCATTGGATGGAATGTTCACGTTGACAATTCATTGTCTATTCATGAAAGGGATAGTCAACTGTGTTGTCTAGAAGGAACTCTAGTTCTAATTACCTTAAGTACTGATCATCTCATATAGATATGCACATATATATGTATCTATATGTGCATATATATACATATAGGTATAAGTTTATATGTACTAATATACACATATATACATATACATGTATGTGTGTCTGTCTATGTGTATGTGTATTCCTTGAAGTTAGGAAACATTTTCTGTTGTATATGTGTATTCCCAGAACAAAACTGCTTATTATTTTAAAAATATATAGCAGGATGTGTAGAAAGCTACTCTGACTGTGACCTGTTGTGCTAGCTCAGTTCTTGGGACATTTAGGTTGTATATTTAAAAACTCTATAATAGTTCAAGTTTCCCCAAAGTGAAATGATTTGCCTAGGAGGTACTGATTTCTTCTTTATTATGTCCTCAAGCAAAGGCTGGATGACCACTTGTAACTTGTCTTGTCTCAATGATTAATTTTTTTTTCAGTTGTGAGGTAAACCAATTAGATGCAAATGGCCCAACCCTATTTTAGGGAAAAAATGAAAGAAGAAAGGAAATAAGAAAGAAGGAAGGAAGAAAGGAAGAAGGAAAGAAGGAAGGAAGAAAAGAAGGAAGAATGACAGGGAGGGATGGGGAGAGAGGGAAGAAGGAAGGAAGGAAAGAAGGAAGGAAGGAAGGAAGGAAGGAAGGAAGGAAGGAAGGAAGGAAGGAAGGAAGGAAGGAAGGAAGGAAGGAAGGAAGGAAGGAAGGAAGGAAGGAAGGAAGGAAGGAAGGAAAAACTGAGTCAGGCATATCATAGAAAATATTATTTTTGAGGCAGCAAGATGGTGCAATGGATAGAGCACTAGCTCTGGAATCAGGAGTAGCTGAATTCAAATCCAGACTCAGACACTTAACACTTCCTAGCTATGTAACCCTGAGCAAGTCACTTAACCTCAATTGCCTCACAAAAGAAAAAAAAAGATAAAAACAAAATATTCTTTTGGTATATATAATGAACTAGATTGCGACTAATATTTCCTTTGAACTTTCAAACTGATTCTAGGAAAGAAATCACATCTCAAATTTAATAATATTAATCATCATAATAATGATAACTCATATTAACTTAACATTTTCAGTTTTACAAAAAGCTTTAGATGTATGAACTCTGTTACTTTTTAAAGTCATTCCTTAGCTAATGTTTTTTTTGCCTATAATCATGATGAGGGGATGGACAGGGTTTGTCCAAGTGATGATTGGTCTCCAATAATGACATTATAAATATTTTGTAGCCAGAAAATGCTTAAATTCTTGGAAGTGTAGAAACTCCAGAAAATTCATCAGGTGTTGCTGCTTTTTCTTATCTAATTTCAAGATTCAAATCAGAAACAGAGTTTCAAATTTTCAGCCTTTTATTTATCCTAGAAATCATCATCATCATGATCATCATGATCATTATATTAGAGAAACTTAAAAGGATAAAACAAAACAGGATGAGGCATCTTAAATGCTAATGAAGTTGTAACAATGATGGTTTCAGAGAACCTAGAGAAAGTTTATATGATATTATTTTTTTTAATACAGAAAGAAGTTATTTTAACACCCTACACAGAATCCTATGGAATATTAAATATAAATAAAGAATATTAGGCTAGTGACTTGTTCCAGATGAGTTCTTTTAGCATAATATTGAAAAACATGAATGAAATAAAGAGGAGGAAGAATAGAAGAAGGAGGAAGAGGAAGAACAACAACAGCAACAAAAGAGTTGATAGGGAGACAGAAGAAGAGACTCGAAGGAAGAGATATAGAGAGATAAAGAAAAAGAGACAGGGACAGGAGAGACAGACCAAAAGAACTGGGGAGTTGGGGAGACAATTCAGTAGAGACAGTATTTAATATGCTCACTCTCTCCAGCCAGTGCTATTTCAAATCTACCTAATACTATTTCTCATTACTCTCTCCGAGCATTCTATATTTAAGGTGAAGGTGTGTGCAGGAAGAGGGCAGTGGGGATAATTGCTGATATAGGAGACATGTTGAAAATAGACACCATGTGTTAAGGGCATCAGATCATATGAGTCAGTTTGTCAAATCTTGGCCATGTGCTAGGATTCTGAGCTCCAGCATGTAGAGAAGGCAAAGCATAGAGCTGAAGAGAGGAATTTGCTGTTGGACTCTGAGTATTTACCTTCTAGACTTGGAATAGAGATAGGAAGTTGCTGACCACATCAGTGATTCCCTAAACTGACTCTGTGTGTGTGTGTGTGTGTGTGTGTGTGTGTGTGTGTGTGTGTAGGTAGGTATCCATACCTACCTTCAGTACAACATAAGCTCTTAAAGGCAGGGTTTTTTATTTTATTTTTTTTTGTTTTTGTTTTTATTTTATTAATTTTATAATTATACATGTTTTTGACAGTATATATGCATGAGTAATTTTTTATAACATTATCCCTTGTATTCATTTTTCCAGATTTTCCCCTCCCTCCCTCTACTCCCTCCCCTAGATGACAGGCAATCTCATACATTTTACATGTGTTACAGTATAACCTAGATATAATATATGTATGTAAATCCAATTTTCTTGTTGCACGTTAAGTATTAGATTCCGAAGGTATAAGTAACCTGGGTAGATAGACAGTAGTGCTAACAATTTACATTCACTTCCCAGTGTTCCTTCTCTGGGTGTAGTTGTTTCTGTCCATCATTGATCAACTGGAAGTGAGTTGGATCTTCTTTATGTTGAAGATATCCACTTCCATCAGAATACATCCTCATACAGCATTGTTGTTGAAATGTATAGTGATCTCCTGGTTCTGCTCATTTCACTCAGCATCAATTCATGCAAGTCTCTCCAAGAAAGGCAGGGTTTTAAAAAATTTTCTCTTTTCTCTTTGTCTTCCTTGTTCTAAAATAATAATAAGCACTTTTATTGAATAAAAATTCATTGCATGTTTGTTGAATTAAATATTCGTCATAAAGTTTTGAACAAAGGAGACATCATAGAAATGAGAAAGAAAACAGATTCAATGGCTGGCTCTAGCCAAGAACTCAGTTTGAGCATCAAAGTTAGTGAGTCATGTTAGTGTCATGGATAGAACACTAGGTTTGAAATCAGGGAGACTCATCTTTGTGAGTTTAAATCCAGTCTTAGACACTTGCTATCGTAATTCTGGGTAATCACTTTACCATGTTTCCCTATTTTCTCATTTCTAAAAGGAGCTGGAGAGAGACATAGCAAATCCCTTTAGTAAGAAAATGGTGTTACAAAAGGTCAGAAACAACTGAAAAAATGGCTGAACAATGACAGGAGTTGTTACAATCCCAACTAAGACGCTTCACCTCCTCAAATATTCCTAGAGCACTTGGTCTGACTTTGTCCCAAAGTGTGTGTAATATTCTGCTATGAATCAGAATAATAAAATGAATAGAGTATGGTCTTTGACTAATCTACACTTGGATTCAAATTCATCTTTGGAAATTTGCTAGTTGCATGACTGGAACTTAGCTCATCAGAGTTTATAAACTGAAGAATGGTAATACCTATTATTTACCACACAGGTTCATGGAGAAAGGCATTTTGCAAGCTTAGAAGTTAATATGAATGTCTAGTCTACAGGTCACCCAAAACACTGGGATTATACATAGCTGACCCAGATTTTAAGCTTTTTCTGGTCCAAATCCTCTGAAAACCATAATCCATGGGCATCCATTGGTATGCTTTGTTATGTTTTACTTTTGGTAGTATAGGATGCAAAAGTTGATGATGATTATTATCATTTATAAAATATTTTAAAACTTATATAACACTTCATACACATATATGCACATATATAAATAATCTGACTTGATACTGACAAATTATAATTATTTAAATACTACTGTAAATAAAATAAGAAGAGGACTTCCTCATGTACCTTCAATTCAATTTCCCACAAATACATAGAAGATCAATGGGGAAGACTTTTATCCCTTTAGAGTGATAGAGCACTCACATGTAGGGAACATGCTTCTGCAAGGCACCTGCGGGATAAATGTTTACAAAGGGACTGTGGAAAGTGAGCATACACATGAATGGACAACTCAGAAGTCCAGCTGCAAGGCTGCTGATGTTTTCTAAAGCACTGTATTTGCAGTCAGAGGACAGTAATTATTCTGATTCTGCCACTTTCATCTTCTGTGACTTGGACACATTATCTCTCTTGATTTCCTCATTTCAAAAATGAGACACTTAAGAGTAGATACCAAATCTCCTTTCTAGCCATGGGTCTCCTAAGCTAAGACTATGTGATCTCACTATTGAAATCACAATTTTCCTCTCTGTGCTCCTCACAAAATATTAATCTCCCCTAATCACTACCAGGTGTTTTATCTAAGTTAATCATCTTTTTTTCCCCTTAGCTACCTCCACTAGGAAGTGGTAATATGGTTAGTAGTCTTCTTCATTGCCAAGAGCAAAGTTCAGCTCTTTCATTCTAATCTGTCAGCCTGCTTCCATACCTGGATTCATTGAGCATTTGTCTTCTGAGCTACCCCAGATTCTTTTTGTCTGTCTACTGGAGACAGACAATATGGTAGAATAATATTGCCTTCTTCAAAGAAAGCTATCCCCTTCCTTCAGTCAATATCCTCTGCCATTGGCTAAGAAACTACTTCTCTCTCTCCTTAGTGAGGCTTCTTAGCAGATTGAAATGCAATTTTTCCTTTGCTATTAGCCAGATTTCTAAGGCAATGACAATTGTGATAGAAGAAAAAATATTCTTTAGAGTTAATGGTACAAGCTAGTAAAAAGTTTTATTATGGCCAGAGTTACAATCTAATCAGGAAGAAATATCTTTTCACACATTGAGAAGGGATAAGTGGGATGCTGAATGCCCCTATTTCCCAAAGGTACCACTGGGATACAGATAAAATATAGTCATGTGTTATGGGCCAGAACTCTGAACTTGAAATAAAGGATTCTTACAAAGTACTAAGTCAGTGGAATTGATAGAGACAATGGTTGTTTAGCATGGTGTTTAACAGTTCTCTAGTTCAGTACACATACTTAGTACTTACTATAGTTCCACAAGGTTCACATCTTTGATAAAAAAAAAAGCTCGGACAAACTCAGCCAGAATCAAAACTAGAAGACAGAGACCATGGTAGTGGTCCTCCTGCCTCCCCCACAGAAACCAAGACACATTAACGAGGCCCTCAAGAAGCTGGCAGAAGCAGAGAAGACAACTGGCAGCAGGAGCTCAAGCTCTCGGAACCAAGGAGAGAGCTTCTAAGAAAGTAGCCAAGCCCCAAGTGAAGGAGATAAGACTTTGAAAAAGACAATAAAGGATTTGGACTTTAACCTCTGGCTATTCTCCTGATGATTACTGAACTGAAACAAAGGCTGCCTCCAGAGACCCCAAGAAAACCTCAACCGAGAACATTATATTTTAGAGAGAATATTACAGTCATGCTAGATGCAGAGCTCCTCATCCATTAGTCTTGGAAGCAGTTTACTGGTATTCTAAAGAAGGGAATAAAGACTTCCCAATTTATTAATGTTTCTGCCAAATATCAAATCCTTGATTTTCAGGGATCCTGTATGACCTTAAGAAACTCAGTTTCCCTGGGTCTTATCTGTAATAGGAGGCACATGTTCTAGATGGTTTCTAAGATCTCTTTTCTCTTCAGTAATCCTAATCTGATACTGAGCTCCGAAATCTGAGACAGAACATCTCTATTTGTCTATTTGTTGATATTGGATGAAAGAAAACAAAATGTACAAATAAGACATGACTGGATATTTGCATAAAACCAGAAATTTACTGTAAAATGAAATTACTCATGTTGAGAGGAAAAATACAATCTCTTCTACTCCCCACCAACAACAACCATACATTAAAGTTTTGTTGCTCTTGTTTTTTCTTATCAGTCAGATAGAGGTCTGGATTGAGATCAGGTCTACTCTTGGAAGTCTTACCTGTTTTCATTCTTCTGTCAACTGTTAAGCATCATTTACCTGTCTGTATTCTATCTTGCTCATGTCTCTTAGTTCCACTTTTACCTTTGCTAGGATCATAAACTCATTTAACTCTTTATTTTTATACCTTCAGTTGAGGTAAGTTTCCTCAGGGCTGACCTTCTCAAATGGGAAAGGACCCAAGCGAAATCATCCTAAGGAAATGGTTTTAATCTCAACTAATCAGCCAGTTTATTCTATGCAAATAGCATTAGTTGGACTGACTAGGAAAGTCCCAAATGCTATTAATATTTGCCCCAGTTTGTCCTCTGAGTGATACATCACAGTCTAGTCTTGCTTTAGTCTTCTTACAAATGAGAATAATTTTTATTATTACTTCCATTCAATTGTGATATCCATGAAATCATAAATTCTTATGTAATGATGATGACAATAATAGCAGCTAGCATTTTTATAAAGCTTTAACATTTGCAAAGTGGTTTATGCATGTTTTCCTATTTGAACTTCACAATAATCCCGGAAAGTAATTGTTTTTATTATCACAACTTTACAGATGAGGAAGGGAACTTTCCCAAAGTCACATAGCCATTATCTGAGGCAGAATTTGAATTCGTATCTTGTACATCCATACGCAGCAAATTGTCCAATAAAGTATCTATATGTCTTGATTTAAAACTGCTTTATATTCAGTGTATGTAGTACAAAGATAAAGAATTTAATAAATGTTTATGAAATTGACTTGCGTTTCCATGATGGTGGAAAGCTACTGGTTGACCCCAGACAATAACTCTTGGTTTGATGACAAGAGCTGGTGACTGATGAGCCATCTGTTACTTCCAGAGTCTCTTTTCCCTCTGCTTCAGTGACCCAGACATTGCTCCCTGCACATCACCATTGCTGAAAATCAGACCAAAAAATTTCCATTCATTGACAAATGATGTGTGAATTTGGTTGGAAGTTCTAGGCCTAGAAATGGGATAAATGCCTACTGGCTTACTTAGCACCTCCTGGAGAGAACTCCAGCCAGCATCTTCACTCTTCACCAAGTCATCCCTAATTTAATTTTCCTTCCAGCACCAAGAGGGAGCTGAAGGGTTTAGCCAAGAAGAAATTTGGTCGAGGAATGCTAGGCTTAGGGAACTTTTAGTTAAGGTTAGGTAAGAATGATTAGGGTCTATTCAGATTGGAACCAAACAGATTTATTTTGTATACAATTCTAATTGCTTTATATTATCCTCATAATATGTAGTGGGTATAATCCCACTTCTTCTGGAAGGTCTCATGGAGGAGGTATACATATGTCAGAGTCATTGCTGAGAATGTTTTCACCATGAATCTCATCTGGTACAATAGAGTAGGCAGATAAACCACCTAGAAAAACAGAGGCAGAGACAGACCTCAGGGCAGCATGACACCTTTGCTGAAAGCCTGTCTATCCCATTCTATCCATGAGGAATCAAGGTCATTTGGCATCTTTCTATTTTAGCTTAATACTCTTGATAATTAGGTGCAAAAAAGTCAGCTGTTTCTTCACACTTAGCATCTAAAAAGTTGATTTCTTAGGAGATATGAGTACTCTTAGAGTAGGGGTTCTTAACCTGGTTTAATTTTTCATTTTGATAACAATTTTCTTTCCATATAATTGGTTTCTGCTATAATTTTCTGTATTTTATTTTATGCCTTTTCAAAACTTCATACAGAAAAATGTCTATAAGCTTCACCAGACTGCTCAATGAATATAAGACACAAAAGAGTTTGGGAAGCTTTGGTATAGTCTAAATCCTTCTTTCCAGGATGAGTAAAACAAGAACTGACTGGAGAGGCCAGTTTCTTTTTGAGATATCTTATTTATTTATAATTTTTTTTCACAGTATATATGCATGAGTAATTTTTTTAATAATATTATCCCTTGTATTCATTTTTCCAAATTATCCCCTCTCCCTCTACTCCCTCCCCCCGATGACAGGCAATCCCATACATTTTACATGTGTTACAATATAACCTAAATACAATACATGTGTGTAAATACCATTTTCTTGTTGCACATTAAGTATCAGATTCCGAAGGTATAAGTAACCTAGGTAGATAGACAGTAGTGCTAACAATTTACATTCACTTCCCAGTGTTCCTTCTATGGGTGTAGCTGTTTCTGTCCATCATTGATCAGCTGGAAATGAGTTGGATCTTCTTTATGTTGAAGATATCCACTTCCATCAGAATATATCTTCATACAGCATTGAAGTGTACAGCGAACTTCTGGTTCTATTCATTTCACTCAGCATCAGTTGATGTAAGTCTCTCCAAGGAGAGGCCAGTTTCTTTAAGATCCCACAATTCTAGAACCAAAGGTAAAATAGAAATGGAAAATCTGCATGGCAGATTATATTTTTCACTGTCTTGTGTTTCCTCTCTGTCTCCATCATTAAATTCTTTTGCAGCTCAAAAGTAGGTAATGATGCTATGGAAAGTGTTAGCTTTGTAATTGATGGCCCAAGATCAAGCCTTGGCTTTGCCATTCATTCAATGCCTATATGATTTAATTCGAATCTCTAAAAATCTCTGATTCTCACTTTCTTCACCTAGAAGATGAGGAAGTTGGACTAGCTGGCTTATAAAGTCAGTAACTTCCATCTCTGAATACTTGTTTTTGTTCAATTGTTTCATTCATGACCAACTCTATGTGACATCATTTGGGATTTTCTTACCAGATACTTGAAGAATTTGTCCTTTCCTTCCCCAATTCATTTTAAAGATGAGGAAACATACATCTAGGCAGTGTCTGAAGCCAGATTTGAACTTTGGACTTCAGGGATATCACTTTTTTCTTTGCATCATTTAACTACTCCCTGAATCTTAGAGGTTATTTCATTTTTATTCCTAGTCCTAGACAGCAAAGACATGTGGAATAAATATAGCCAATCCCAGACAATGGACTCCTACAGGGAACTGATAAAAAGAATTCAATAAAGGAGCCACTTTCCCACCCCTTTAGAGAATCTTCTTTCCATTGTCTTGTCCAACATTGATCTCCTTTTGTTTGGAGGCTATGGCTTCAGGAGACATCAGCAAAAGTGTCCTTGGAGAATTCTTTGGAGCATCATTACTGAAGAAAAATCTCTTTTATTAATTCATTTGGACTATTACTTTTCTCTCAGAAAGTTATTTTCCTGGGGAAAAAATCATTTTGGAGTGTGTAATAGGAAGAAAAGTGCTTACATTCATGAAGCATGAACAAGAAAACATCTCAATCCCACCCAGAACAATGCAAGGTAGATTTATGTAAAGGAAAACTTGAAGGAATCTATTGGGATCCAGGATTTCTTTAACTCACTAATCTCAGTAGAAAGTTTCTTGACATTCCTCAAAACCCCACATTTGAATAAGCCAGGAAAGTTAATTTATTGTTTTCTTCCAAAAGTAATGAACAGGAAATGGAGATAAGAGGGTATAGTAAAGGCAGAAACTTATAAAACCTTTTTCCCAAAACTGCTCAATATTTCTTTAAATAATGATTCTAAACAAATTGTAGCGTATTAGAATAAGCAAAAAAGATGGAGTAGAACATTTTCCAGCTGAAGTCAACTTACCAGGTCAGCAGAAAAAATCTGCAACATCAAGGTGGGAGTCCAACATGCAGTTCTGGTGAGGATCTTACAAAGACAGCCCCAGACCCAGTCGCAGCTAGATCTGGTCCCCAAACCAGAACCAGCTCCAGCAAGGAAGGACCCCTGAATCAGCAGCAGTGATGGAGGATTCTGTACCTCTTGTCCTGAGGATACCACTAAGAACTAAGAAGGTCAGTGGAAAAGATGCATGTCTGGCATGCAGTCCAAGAACAGGTAGCAACAGCCTAGCAACAGCCCAGCCTCAGCTCCAACACCAGTCTCAGCAAAGCAGGACCCTGCTGCATTAGCACACTGGATCTTACAGCTACAGGGGCAGGGATAATCCTAAGAATACAGGGAAGAAAAGACTACTTGTGGTCAATTCCCTAGAAAGACCTCTGTAAAGAGCTGTGCAAAACCACAGAAACTTGGAATAATGCATTCTCCACCCTAGAAACAGAGCCCTGCTTTAATAAAAAAGTTAAAAGCTCAATAATAGGCTGGGGAAATGAGTATACAATAGAAGTTTCTGACCATGGGAAGATTGTATGGTGAAAAGGATTATCAAAATAGACACTCAAAAGATGATAACAAAATAAAGCTCCTTCATCCAAAGTCTCCAAGAAAAATAAGAATTGAGTTCAGGCTATGGAAAAGTCCAAAAAGGATTTTGAAAATTAAGTAAGAGAGATAGAGGAAAAACTAGGAAAAGAATTGAGAGTGGTGCAAATAGAAATACAAAAAGCTAATGAGGAGAAGAATGCTTTAACAAGCAAAATTGGCAAATTGGGCTTAAAAATACACTGAAAAAAAATTCCTTAAAAATTAGAACTGAGCAAATGGAAGTTGATGATTTTAAGAGAAACAAAAATATAATACAGCAAAACAAAAATCACTGAAAAATATTAAATAAATGTGAACTATATCACTAAAAAACAAAACAAAACAAAACAAAACCAAAACCAAAAACAAAAACAAAAACAAAAATTATCCTGGAAAATAGATCCAGGAGAGATAATTTAAAAATTACTGGTCTACAAGAATGTCAGGATCAAAAAAAAAAAAAAAAAAGAGGCTGGACATCATCTTTCAAAAACTTATCAAAGGAAAATTTACCAAAGGTAAAATAGAAATGGAAAGAATCCACTAATCACCTCCTGAAAGAAATCTCAAAATTAAACCTACCAGGAATATTATAGCCAAATTCTAGAACTCCTAGATTAATTAGAAAATATTGCAAGCATCCAGAAAGAAAAATTCAAGTATAGTGTAGCCACAAACAAAATAACACAAGATTTAGCATTTTCTAAATTAAAAGACCAGAGGGCTTGGAATATGATTATTCTGGAGAGCAAGAGAGCCAGGAAAAAGTGATCATTCAATGAGATAAGGGATTTTTCAAGCATTTGTGATGAAAATACCAGAGATGAATGGAAAATCTGATTTTCAAATATGGGACTCAGGAGAAGCATAAGGAAGTAATCAGGAAAAATGATATTATAAGGGATTTAATCATGTTTATCTGTTTACATTCCTACGTGGGAGGATGATACTTGTAACTCATTATTACTTTCTCATAATATGGCAGTTAGAAGTAGTATATATAGACAGAGGGTACAGGTTTCAGTTGAATATGAAGGGATAATATATATATATTTTAAGTAATGATGAAATTAAGGGGTGAGAGAACAATGTACTGGGAAAAATGGAAAGGGAGAAGTGGAATGTTGCAAATTTTGTGCCATAAGAAAGAGGCAAGAAAAAAAAAAAACCTTTACAATGGAGGGGAAGAAAGGAAGAGAGGGGGAGTGAATGAAATTTATTCAGAATTAGCTTAATACTTAATAGGGATAAAAATTTAGAAATCTATCTTGCCCTGAAGAAAAATAGGAAGGGAATGGGATATGGGAAGGGGAGATGATGGTGAAAGAGGACATATTAGATGAAGGAGTGGTAAGTATTAAAACACTTTTGAGAAGGGACAGTGTGAATAGAGAGAATAAATTGTGGGAAATACTGTTAACAATAATAATTGTAAAAAAATAAAAGCAAGTTTGTCTGATAAATTTTCATTCCTCAGACACAGAGGGAACTGAGTCAAATTTATTTTTTAAAAAATGAAGAGCCATGCCCTAGTTGCCATGGGCTATAAATTCTTGCATATCCTTTCACCTAATAATAATACTACTAGGCATTAATATGATATTTTTTTAAAAAAGGAAAATGATCTATCTTTACAAAAACTATTCATACCAGCTCTCTTATCAGAGCAAAAAAAAAATGGAAATTGAGGAGATGCCCATCACTTGGTAAAGGCTCAATAAATAAACTATGGTATGTGTTTATGATGGAATATTATTGTTCTAGGGAGAATGATTAGCAGGCTGCTCTCAAAAAAACTTGGGAAGTCCTCCATGAATCCAAGCAAAGTGAAATATACCACATACAAAGTAATAGCAATATTCTGGGATGACCAGATGTAAATGACATTGCTATTCTCAGCAGTATAATCATCTACAAACTACTTTAAAGGGACTTATGATAAAAAATCCTATTCAAACACAGAAAAGTAACTGATTCTGTCTGAATATAAATTGAAGCATTCTCTTTATTTCTGTATCTCTCTTTTTTTGTTAACTTAATGTTTCTTGAGGGTTTTATTTTCATTAGGGTGAAAGATTTATGCTTTCTCTGACAACTTGACTTTTATGGAAATGTTTTGCACAATTTTGCATGTAGTGTCTTTTTTAATAATTATTTTTATTTTATAATAATTTTATTTTCAAAATATGTGCAGATAGCTTTCAACATTTATCCTTGAAAAACCTTGTGTTGCAATTTTCTCTCCCTCCCTTCCTTCCATCCCTTTCCCTAGATAGCAAATAATCCAATATATGTAAAGTAAATCCAATATTTCCACAATTAATATTTTGCTCAAGAAAAATCAGATCAAAAAGGAGAAAAATGAGAAAACAAAAAGCAAGGAAATGAAAATACCATGCTGTGATACACATTTAGTTTGCACAGCCCAATTTCTGGGTGCCAATGGCTCTCTCTATCACAAGTCTATTGGAATTGTCCTGAATTCCTTGCTGTTGAAAAGAGCCATATGCATCAGAATTGTTCATTGCATAATTTTATTGTTACTGTGTACAATGTTCTCTTGGTTTTATTTGCTTCACTTAGCATCAATTCATATAAGGCTCTCCAGAACTTTCTGAAATCATTCTGTTGATAGTTTCTTATAAAACAATAATATTCCATTACATTCTTATACTATAACTTATTCAGCCATTCTCCCACTGATGGGCATCCACTCATTTTTCATTTTCTTGACACTACAAAAAAAGCGTTTTGCACATGTGGGTCCCTTTCCTTTCTTTATAATCTCTTTGGGATACAAAACCCAATAGAAACACTGCTGGATCAAAGTTGTATGCACAGTTTGATAGTCCTTTAGGCATAGTTCCATATTGCTCACCAGAATGGTTGGATTCATTCACAATTCCACCAACAATGCATTAATGCCCAATTTCCCATATCCCTTCTAACATTTATAGTTATCTTTTCCTGTCATCTTAGCCTGTCTGAGAGGTGTATAATAGTACCTTAGAGTTTTCTAAATTTGCATTTCTTTGATCAGTAGTGAATTAGCGATAAATTTAATTTTTTATATGAATTTTTTTTTCCCCCCTGAGGCTGGGGTTAAGTGACTTGCCCAGGGTCACACAGCTAGGAAGTGTTAAATGTCTGAGATCAGATTCGAACTTTGGTCCTCCTGAATTCAAGGCTGGTGCTCTATCCACTGCACCACCTAGCTGCCCCCCTTTATATGAAAATTATCAATTCATATCCTTTGACCATTTGTCAATTGTAGAATGGCTTGTATTCTTATAAATTTGAGTCAGTTCTCTATATATTTTAGAAATAAAGCTATAGATGTTCATTTTCCCCATTTTTTTTTTTTTTTAATGTGTAAGGCCAGAACTCAGGTTCTCCTGAGTTCAGGGCTGGTACTCTCTCCATTAAACTAACTAGCTGCCCACAGTCTGTTTGAGGTCTGTTCTTCTCTGTCTCCATAATAGCTGGTCAGAGCTCTTTTTGCTTTTTTCCCTCATTTTTAAAGAGTGAGAACTGCTCTTACGGCAAAAGGGAGATTATCCTAAGTTTCCTCTCTAAGAGACAGCAGCTTCATCCTGTCCTGGGGCTGCTGCTGCTGCTGCTGCTTCCTTCCTGGGCTAGATGGGCATAGCCAAGTTTGTGTTGTTATGGTGGGGTTCAGGAGCTCACTGTTTGCCTTCTGTAGTTACATTGGATGTCTCACAGTCAGTCTACTGATCCACTGGCTTCTGATCCAGGACAAAGAAGCCAACACTGCTGTTTTCTGGATAAGAGACTCTCAGCAGATTCCCCCAGCACTTGGAAACCCTTGATCTCCTTGTGCTACAACTGCACTGGCCCCTTCCCCACCTCCCCCCCAAGCTTGCCTGATTGATACAGATCTTTCCTGAAGTTCTTCCAAAATATCTTCTGCTGGAAATTTGTTGTGCTCTGAATATTTGTGCATTCTGTCACTCCAAAACCAGTTTAGAGGCTTGATCTGAGGGAAGGTAGGAAGAGCTCAGACAAAGACTAATCTACACTCTGCCATCTTGACTCCACCCTTCCTACATGTGGTTTCTTAATTGTGTGTGGAGATAAGGGAAAGATCCTAGAACTAAAAAAAAAAAAAAAAAAAAAAAAAAAAAAATTAGAAACAAATGCAAAAAATGTTTCTTACAACTCAGGAAAATATTAAATAAATTTAAAAAGTGATAAACAGTGATAAGAACTTCTTTGGAAGATATGATAAAACATTCAGTATTCTAATCATGGAATTATAATTTAGAGTTGTAAGGTGTCTTCGAAATCACCTAGTATACTTTAAGTCAGGGACTTCTCCATTTGACTCTTCTTATCTTTAGTGCTTAGAATATAGGATACTATTATTAAATATGTGTTTGATTGACTGATCTAGCCCAACCCACTTACTTTATAGTTGAGGCAAGTTTGACCCTAAGGGATTAAATGTTATGTCCCTTTTCAGACAGCCAACAAGAATCAGTTTCCCCATTCCCCCCCCCTCAGTATTTCTCATTTTCCTGTTCTGTCATTTTAATCTGATCATTCTGATAAGTGTGATGGGGTATCTCAGAGCTGTTTTAAATTACATATCTCTAATTAATAATGGTTTTAAGCATTTTTTCCATGTTCCTATTGGAGGCTTTGATTCTTTTCTGAAAATTGCCTCTTTATATCCTTTGACTATGTATTAATTGATAATGCTTGTATTCTTAGAGACTCTTTTAAACTCTTATAAACACATTTGAGAAATTAGTCATTTATCAGAGATACTGGCTACAACATTTCAACCACTTCCCTCCTTTCCTTCTAATTTTGGCTGCATTAATTTTGTTTGCCTAAATCATTTTAATTTCATGTAATCCATATTTTACTACCCATAATAATTTATCCTGTTTGGTCACAAATTCTTCTTTTATACATTGACTTGATATGTACATTTTCCCATATTCTCCTTATTTACTTAGAATATCACTCTTTTTTGTCAAAATAATTTATCCATTTTGAGCTTATCTTGGAACTCAAAGTATGTCTATATGTATGTCTTTGCCTGTTTTTTAAATTTTTTTTGATCAGTCTATTAATGAGCAATTAATATTTCTCTAATTGTGTGTGTGTGTGTGTGTGTGTGTGTATATATATATATATATATGTATATATATATATATATACATATATATATATATATATATATATGACTTCATTTGTAGTAACTGTGCTCATATAATCCCTAGTAGATAGACTCCTAAGTATTTTATTTTTATTTGAGTTATTAAAAATATTTTTCTTTCTGTATCTTGTGACTGGTTTTTTGTTGGCAATATTTTTTTAGTTTTTTTTTTAAGTTGATTCTCTAAAGTTCTCTGAAATGTGCCATCATATCATCTGCAAAATATTATACTTTCTTTCCCTCATAGCCTGTTTTATTTCTTTATTTTTTCTTATGTTATTACTATAACTAGCATTTCCAATACAATATTGAATAAAAGGAATGATAATGAAATTTCTTGTTTTCATATCTGATCTTATTGGGGAGGCTTATAACATTCTCATTATAGATAATACTGGCTTATGTATTTAGATAAATGCTACTTATCATCTTAAGAAAATCTCCATTTATTCCTATACTTTCTAGTGTTTTTAATAAGAATGGGTATTCTATTTGTCAAAAGATTTTTCTGTATCTAGTGAGATAAACATATTACTGTTGGTTTTATTGATAATATGATCACTTCTCCTGATAGCTTACTTAATATTGAATCAGCCCTGCATTCCTGATATAAATTCTACTGCTTAATACTATATAACTCTTGTGATATTTTGGTATAATCTTGCCAATATTTTTTTTTTTTGCATCAATTTGTTCTCCCTGCTTTAGGTATAAAAATCAAATTTATGTCATAAAAGGAATTTGATAAGACTCATTCTTTGCCTATTTTTTTATTTTAAATAGTATTTGGATCAATTGTTTCTTAAATATTTGTTAAATTTATTTAAAATTCTTCATTATTTTTTCTTTTTTATAAGTATCAATTTTATTTCTCCCCAAATAAACCATTTTTTCATAACAATTGTGTATAGTCAAGCAAAACCAAGCAATATATCAGGATGAGTGAGAATGAAGGTTTGGTTTTATATCTCTTATCTAGAAGTTCTCAAACTTTGGTCCAATGACCCTTGGGAGAGTGCAAAGATGCCTTCAAGGGATTGGTAAGGTCAAATCTATTTTCATAATAATATTAAGTTGTTTTGAAATGCAAAATAGTATCTACATATAGACCTAACAGACATAAAGAGAAGACCTTGGGGTTCTCCAATAATTGTTAGTAGTATAAAGGAGTCCAAAGATGAAAAACTTTGGGAACTGCTACTCTAGTTCACCACCAATCTTTTTACCAAAAAGTAGAAGGTATGTTTCATCTTAGACCTTTTGGTGATGTAGTAGAGTTTTGCTTTAGTCAAATTTCTCATATGTTCCAGAGTTGTTGTTTTTTTTTTTTTTAATGTTGTTTTGGTTATGTTAATTGACACATAGAGAGATATATTCATATATGTGTATGTAATATATAATGATATATAATATACTGAAATAAATTCTATGACATGTACTGATAAATATTATTCTATATGACAACTATGCACACTTAATCATGGGTCTCCTAAATCCCAACTTCTTAATCTGTGGGTTACAATCACATATTGGTCTCGTAAATAAATGTGGGGTCACAAAATCATGATTTCTTATCAGCAAATGTTTGATTTGTATACCTATTTAATATTCCTATGTCCCTGGAGTCTCAATTTCTTGGGTGAAAAGAGGTTGCAAACGGAATAAGTTTAAGAAGCTCTATTCTAAAATACTGGCACAAAGTGTGTGCTAAAGAATATCTTACTACTGCTACAGTTTTCAGAATCAGATTTTCTCTTTGAGACTAGGAAAATAGGGGGTTGGGGTACAATGTGAGAGGGGCTTGGAAACAGGTAAAATCTACCAAGCATAATCAAATCTAGGTGAAGGCATCCCTGGAGAAAGGCTTTCATATCAGTGACTGCTAACCACATTTGGCTTTTATTGCTCTTCATCCTCAAGGGAATCTATCAAAGGGGTTAAGAGAGAAAGGAGGAAATCACAAAGGAGAAAGAGCTACAGAGAACAGTAGTGTTTTTGGCATTCTGTCCAAGAAGCCCTCTAGCTACAGAATTTCACTCCATTTGACCCGAAACTTGATATGTTTTATGCAACAGAATTCAGGCAGTTCATCAAAGAACCTAGGTTATAGTTCAGATAGTGAAAGAGAGAAAAAGTCTCAGTCTAACTACTTTTTTTTTTTTTTCAAATAACCAAGATTGACTGTTGATCAGATGAACTAGCAATGGGATTTCTCCATCAAAAGATGTTTTAGTCAATTTTTTAGACTAATTTCAAATGAATTTTATTTTGGGTGCATCCATTTAAAACTCAACAAACAAAATATTTGTGTGCCTTTCTTCTTATAGCTCCTCCAACATTGATTTTTACCATCTTTGCCAATTTGCTGAATTTGAGGAAAAACTTTAGCGCTCTTTAAGTTTGAAACTATTTGATTACTGGTGATTTGGAATATATTTCATGTGAATGATAATAGTTTGAAATTCTTCTTATGGGAACCATTTTGTGCTTTGACCATTTATAAATTGGGAAATGTTAATTAGTCATACACATATTTATGCTAATACACTAAATAGTTTACATATTAAGTTAAATAATTAAACATTCATTAAGCACTTTTTGTCAAGCACTATTCTACCTTCCAGCAATACAAATAAATATAAAAAAAACAGTCCCTGCCTTAAAGAAATTTATAATCTAACAGAGAAACGCATAAAAGGGAAGTGGAAGTCAGAGGAGGAAAGGGGAGGAGAAGAAATCAGAAATGCAATGTGGAGATGGGAGGCTTGGCTAGCCAGGACCTCTTCCTTAAAATCATGGTTCTGGAAGGAACAAGCTAATTAGGGAGCCAAGATTGCAAAGATGATACATGCAACATTCTAAGCTCCTCTCATACCCTCGCTACTAATTACCAAATTCAGCCTCAAAGATCATGCTTGACTGATAAAAGTTATGAAGATTGGAAGTACAACAATTTACCAGCTGAAGATAATCTGGAAGATCACCAGAAAAGGTTTGTCCTGAGCAGCAGGAGCAGGCCAGCACAAGCATGGAGATAGAAGGAGAGGCTAGGATACTGAACAGATCAGGGGGCGGGGAGGTGGTCTCCATGGCTGGAAAATTTACAAGGAGGACTCTCCCACAGGTTGGCTGCTCAGCTTTGGTTGCAAAGTAGTAGACCAGCAGAGAAATTAAAGCCAAAGGTAGAATATACTCCAAAAAACACCAGAATCTAACAGGACCTGCTACATCCACACAGCATTAGAAGTGAATGACAGCACAGACCACAGCACAGCTGTGCAGCCACATTCTATAGCACAGGGCTTTTGCCTGGGTCAGTCACAAATCTGCAAGGCAATGGGGCTCAGCCCAGGGCAGCCTCTACTCTGCATGGGGGGAGGGGGCTCAGCTTGGAGCAATAGAACTTCTGCAATGTGCCTGCATTTCCCAGGGCAGAGACACTTCTGGTCAGTGTGGAGATCTTTCCAGGGAAACTGCTAAATCCCCTCAGTGGGGTTCTGCGTGGGGCAGTGACTTTTGCTGCTCAGCCTCTAGCCCCAGAGCAATCACTAATCTGAACAGTGAGGCTTTTAGCAGGACACTTTGGCTGTGCTACCCAGGGCAGAGACACTTCCGGTCTGGAGCTTTTCCCAGAGGACTTCTGCATTTCAGCCGCTCTTTGCAGGCCATTTATAGGAGAGCTGCTTTCCATATTTCTGTCCCTGCTCTGCAGAGGAAGCTAGTAACCTCTTTGCCCTGAAGGCAGACCATAAGAGCTTTAAAAAAAAATGATGAAAAAAGCCAAATGGACCATCCATAGCTTCTATACAAGAAGAGAGCAGATTTTCAACCCAAAGGAGACTAATAACAGACAGTCTCCAGACAATACCCCAAAGGGGGATGTAACCTGTTCCCCATCACACAAGGCTCCCTTAGAAGAAATTAAAAAAAAAATCTTAACAGAGCTAGAACAAAAATGTGGAAAACAAAGAGAAGCTATGCAAGAGAGTACAGGAAAGGATTATAACCCACTTAAAGAAAAAAATTGACAAAGTGGAAAAAGAAAACAACTTTCTGAAATGTGAATTGGAAAAGGGAAAGAACTCCCAGGGAGTGCAGGGAAACAAAAATTGTGAATTGGAAAAGTTAAAGAACTGTCAGGAAAGTGGGATTTGTGAATTGGAAAAGACAAAGAACTCCTAAGAAAGTAGAACTTGTGAATTGGAAAAAGAAAATAACTTAGTAAAAAAAAAAAAAAATAGTGAAATAGGAAAAAAAAATTCCATAGAGCAAAACAACTCATTTAAAATTCAATTAGACATATACAAAAAGAAGTAAAAAAAGCTAATGAAGAAAATAATTCATTAAAAATCAAAACTGGATAAATAGAAATGACTGATTCATTGAGACATTAAGAATCAATCAAGTAAAACAAAAAAAAAAAAGAAAGAAAGAAAAGAAAAGAAAAAATAGAATAAATATTAAATATCTACTTGGAAAAAAAACAGACCTGGAAAATAGATCTAGGAGAGATAATCGAAGGATTATTGGAATTCCAAATTATGATGAAAAAAGAGCCTAGATACTATCTTACAGGAAATCATCAAAGAGAACTGCTCAGATGTAACAGAATCAGAAGGTAAAATAAACATTGAAAGAATTCATTAAACACCTTTTGAAAGACATACCAAAATAAAACTCCAAGTGGCTAAATTTTAGAACTATCAGACTAAGGAAAAAAATATTGCAAGCAGCCAGAAAAAAAAATTAAAAATTCAAATACCAAGGAGCCATAGTAATGATCATTCAAGAGCTAGCTGCTTTCAAATTAAAAGATCGAAGGTGTGGAATCTGATATTCCAAAAGGCAAAAGAACTTGGAATGCAGCCAAGAATGCAGGGAAGAAGATGGGCATTTAATGAAACAGATTCCATTTGTTTCTAAGGAAAAAACCAGAACTAAACAAAAAAATTTGATCTCCAACCATAGAACTCAAAAGAAGCAGAAAAAGGTAAAAAGAACTCTTGAGAACTGTATTTCTTTTATGGATATACATAAAGAGTACATATATAATTTGATTTTACTGATTTAACATAAAAAGGGAAGTAGAAATGGAAAGAGAATAGAATCAGAAAAAGGGAAAAGGGGAGATAAAAGAGGGAAACTACATCCCATGAAGAGGCAAAGGAAACCTATCATCTGAGGGAAATTAGAGAGGGGGAGAAACATTGTGTGAATCTTACTTTCATCAGATTTGGCTTAAAGATAAAATAATTGATATATTTGGTTTACAGAGAAACTTCTCTCACCTCTTAAAAAGTGGGAGAGGAAAAGGGAAAAAGAAAAGAGTGATAAGGGGAAGGGATTCAAAGAGGGTGGGCAGGATTCTAAAGAAGGAGACCTGTGTGAGGCAAGTGGTGCCCATAAGTTTAAAACTGGGGAAGGGGGGAAGGAGGGATAATAGAAAGAAAAGCATAATCTGGGGATAATAAGATGGCAGGAAATAAAGAATTAGTAATTTTAACCATAACTGTGAATGGGATGAATTCTTTCATAAAGCGGAAGTAGCAGACTGAATCAAAAGCTACAACCCTACAATATGTTGTTTACAAGAAATGCATTTAAAGCAGGGAAATACATACAGAGTAAAGTAAAAGGCTGGAGGAGAATCTATTATGCTTCAGGTGAAGTAAAAAAAGCAGGGGTATCCATCCTTATATTAAGCAATACTTGATTTAATTAAAAGAGATAAGGAAGGAATTATGTCTTGCTAAAGGGTAGAAAAGACAATGAAGCAATATCAATACTAAACATATGCATATATATATATATATATATATATATATATATATATATATATATATAGATATATATATAGATATAGCTATAGCTATAGATATAGATATATTTATAACATCTAACTTCCTAAAGGAGAAATTAAGAAATTAAGAGAGTTTCAAGAAGAAACAGACAGCAAAACTATAATATTGGGAGATCTCAACCTTGCACTCTCAGAATTAGATAAATCACACCATATTTCTTAAGAAAGAAATTAAAGAGGTAAATAGAATCTTAGAAAAATTAGGTATGATAGATCTTTGGAGAAAACTGAATGGAGACAGAAAGGAGTATGTTTTCTTCTCAGCAGTTCATGGAACTTATACAAAAACTGACCATATATTAGAACATAAAGAGTTGACATTCAATTGACATTAGGACATTCAAAATTGAATGCAGGAAGGCAGAAATAGTGAATGCCTTCTTTTCAGATCATGATGCAATAAAATCTACATTCAACAAAAATCTAGGGGTAAATGGACCAAAAAGTTATTGGAAAGTAAATTAACTCACCCTAAAGAATGATAGGGTGAAACGGCAAATTATAGATACAATTAATAATTTTACCCAAGAAAATGAAAATGATGAGACAACATGCCAAAATTTGTGGGATGCAGCCAAAGTGGTAATAAGGGGAAATTTTATATCTTTAGAGGCTTACTTGAATAAAATAGAGAAAGAGAAGATCAATGAATTGGGCTTGCAACTTAAAAAGCTAGAAAAATACCAAATTAAAAACCCTCAATCAAATACTAAACTTGAAATTATAAAATTAAAAGGAGAAATTAATAATACTGAAAGTAAAAAAAAAACTATTGAATTAATAAATAAAACTAAAAGTTGATTTTATGAAAAAAATATTAAAATAGATAAACCTTTGGTAAATATGATTAGAAAAAGGAAAGAGGAAAATCAAATTGTTAGTCTTAAAAATGAAAAGGAAGAACTTTCCACCACTGAAGAGGAAATTAGAGCAATAATAAGGAGTTACTCTGCCCAACTTTATGCCAATAAATTTGATAATCTAAGTGAAATGGATGACTACCTCCAAAAAATATAGGCTTCCCAGATTAAGAGAGGAGGAAGTAAATTGCTTAAATAGTCCCATTTCTGCAAAAAAAAAAAAAAAAAATCGAACAATTTATTAATCAACTCTCTAAGAAAAATTCCCAGCATCAGATGAATTTACATGTGAATTTTACCAAACATTTAAAGAAGAATTAGCCAAAACTAATGCAGACAAGATTAGAAAGGAAGCAATAAACTAGGAAAACATTTTTACAGTCAAAGATTCTGATAAAGGCCTCATTTCCAAAATATATAGAGAATTGACTCTAATTTATAAGAAATCAAGCTATTCTCCAATTGCTAAATGGTCAAAGGATATAAACAGACAATTCTCAGATGAAGAAATTGAAACTATTTCTAGTTATATGAAAAGATGCTCCAAGTCATTATTAATCAGAGAAATGCAAATTAAGACAACTCTGAGATACTACTACACACCTGCCAGATTGGCTAGAATGACAGGGAAAGATAATGCAGAATGTTGGAGGTGATGTGAGAAAACTGGGACACTGATACATTGTTGGTGGAGTTGTGAATACATCCAGCCATTCTGGAAAGCAATTTGGAACTATGCTCAAAAAGTTATCAAACTGTGCATACCCTTTGATCCAGCAGTGTTACTACTGGGCTTATATCCCAAAGAGATCTTAAAGAAGGGCAAGGGACCTGGATGTGCAAGAATATTTGTGGCAGCCCTCTTTGTATTGGCCAGAATCTGGAAACTGAATGAATGCCCATCAATTGGAGAATGGCTGAATAAATTGTTGAATATGAATGTTATGGAATATTATTGTTCTGTAAGAAATAACCAGCAGGATGATTTCAGAAAGGCCTGGAGTGACTTATATGAACTGATGCTGAGAGAAATAAGTATGACCAGGAGATCATTATAGACTTCAACAACAATACTATATGATGATCTGATGGGCATGGCCCTGAGAGCCATGGATGAGATGAAACAAATCAGTTACAATAAAATAGTAATGAATCGAACCAGCTATACCCAGAGAAAGAACTATGGGAAATGAGTGTGAACCACTACTAGAATCCCCAATCCCTCTATTTTTGTCTGCCTGCATTTTTTATTTCCTTCAAAGGTTAATTGTACACTATTTCAAAGCCCGATTCTTCTTGTGCAGCAAAGTAACTGTATGAACATGTATACATATATTGTATTTAACATATACTTTAACATATTTAACGTGTATTGGTTTACCTGACATCTGGGGGAGGGGGTGGGAGGAAGGAGGGGAAAAATAGGAACAAAAGATTTTGCAACTGTCAATGCTGAAAAATTAACCATGCATATATCTTGTAAATAAAAAGCTATAATTAAAAAAATCGTTAATTAGAGGAAGAAAGCATGAGGCTGGGGGACATTTTTTATATGTGAAGTCAGCTTCCAGGGATTCCTGTTACATTGTAGGAAAAAACAAGGCACATCAGGAAAAGCCAATCCCTCATCAGAGATACCTGATACAAAGTATATTTCCCTCTCACTGCATTTGCCTTCTGTAGGCTAGCTATATTGATTTCGTTCATGGAAAAGCTTTTCATTATCACATAATCAAAATTATTTCTATTTGATCTTTTAGAATCTAACCTTTAATTGATTAAGAATTCTTCCATTTGTTGCAAATTAAGACAACTCTGAGATATCATTACACACCTGTCAGATTGGCTAAGATGACAGGAACAAATAATGATGAATATTGGAGGGGATGTGGGAAAACTGGTACACTAATACATTGTTGGAGTTGTGAAAAAACCCAACCATTCTGGAGAGCAATTTGGAACTATGTCCAAAAAGTTATCAAACTGTGCATACCCTTTGACCCAGCATTGCTACTATTGGACTTATATCCCATAGAAATACTAAAGAGGGGAAAGGGACCTGTAGGTGCCAAAATGTTTGTAGCAGCTCTTTTCATAGTGGCTAGAAACGGGAAGATGAATGGATGTCCATCCATTGGAGAATGGTTGGGTAAATTATGGTACATGAAGGCTATGGAATATTATTGCTCTGTAAGAAATGACCAGCAGGATGAATTCAGAAAGGCTTGGGGATACTTGCATGAACTGATGCTGAGTGAAATGAGCAGAACCAGAAGATCACTATACACTTCAACAATGATACTGTATGAGGATGTATTCTGATGGAAGTGGATATCTTCAACATAAAGAAGATCCAACTCACTTCCAGTTGATCAATGATGGACAGAAACAACTACACCCAGAGAAGGAACACTGGGAAGCGAATGTAAAATATTAGCACTACTGTCTATCTACCCAGGTTACTTATACCTTCAGAATCCAATACTTAACATGCAACAAGAAAATTGGATTTACACACATATATTGTATCTAGGTTATATTGTAATACATGTAAAACGTATGGGATTGCCTGTCATCTAGGGGAGGGAGTAGAGGGAGAGAGGGGAAAATTTGGAAAAATGAATACAAGGGATAATTTTATAAAAAATACTCATGCATATATACTGTCAAAAATTATAATTATAAAATTAATTTTTAAAAAAGAATTCTTCCATATGTTATATCTATAAATAGATCTCTGTTCTCTTTCACCTTTTTAAACGCAGTGTCTTTTCAAATTTTGGCCATATATCCATTTTGTGCTTCATAATATGTGGTATAATATATTGATCTAAGTCTAATTTCTGCCAAATTATTTTTCACTTTTCTCAATATTTCTTGCCAAATAGACACACACTGGGATTTGGGGGAAAATGAACAAAACATTATATCCAAGACTAGAGATTAGCAAGATGATTAGTAAATTTATTTATGAGGCTCCAGGAGAGCTGGGATCCTTGGCTGGATTTTCAATACATCAGTTATCAGTATCATTTAAAGGATCATCATGGCCTACCATGGATACCTTACAGGACTCTGAATTGATTCTTCTTTTCTTCTTTCTCTAACCAACTTTTTTCACTCTCTCCAAGTAATCTTATTTGTTTCCAAACATAGTGTTCTATATGAGAATTAGCAAAATACCAAAATAAAATGAGACCCCATTAATTGGAAAATGAGGATTAAACTATGATATGTGAATAGTGAGATTGAAAGAGAATTGATCCTGCTATTCCTTTGCCTTAATAAATTTCAAGATAAGGAAATTCATTGTACCAATAAAATTTGGAAGCTACTTAGAAACATATAATTAAAGAGAATTTCCTAGAACATTAAGACTGAAAGTGATTTATTGAGGTCCACACAACCACTAGTCATCACTGGTAGAATTTAAATATAGCTCTTTATTTCTCCAAATCAAACTCTCTTTTTGCTCTACCAGGATACTTAATATATAAGACCATAATGAGATTTCATTGTGCCATAAGAAAGAATGAGTGGAATTCAGAAAAAAAAGAATAATTTTATGTGTTGATGAAGAGTGCAACAAGCAAAAGCAAAAAAAAAAAAAAAAGTACACAATGACAATAATACTTTAAGTGTATCTAATGATTAAAGGAAACCAAACTCTGAGTAAATATAATGGCAACTCTTGGCCTGGTAAAATAAGTATTACTTATTACTGGTAAAGAAAATGAATTATACATAGGGAATCTACATTTAATGCCAGATGAAGTCACTGTGTAAGCTGCTTTCATTTAATGGTTTTTTTTTATTTTAATGGAAGATTTGGTAGGTTTAAATTGGATTGTAGAATATATAAAAATGACCCTCATAAAAACAAGAAGCACAGGCTCTGCCTTTTCTGTCTAAATGAATTCAAGCTTAAAATCTTTGGGCTCCATTCTCCTCATCTGTAAAATGAGAGGATCCAATTAGATGACTTCTAAAGTCCTTAACAACTCTTAACTCCATGATCCTATGAGTTTACTATTAACCAAAACTTGGCTTGAATAAGTTTTTATATTGGGATTAGTAAAATCACAAACTGATCAATAAAATCAAGAAACATTATTTCCCAGTTGTGGTCTTCTCCCAAATCCAATTACTCTTTCTCATATTCATCTTCTTCCTTCTTCTCCTCAATCTCTTCATTGTTATTTGCAAAAGCTGTGATTTTTTTTGGTGTAGGACATTTCTGGTGAGAAAATAATATTTTTAATGTAGATTCACAATTGACTTGCAATTTATACTCTTGGAAATTTTTCTGTGGAGCTAAGAAGTTAGCATATAGTCGAAAGCTCCCTGATTCTGGAATCAGAGAACCCAGTTTGAAATCCTGTCCTTGATGCTTTCTATCTGTAAGTCCTTCAACAAAACCCCTTTTTATTCCCTTAATTCTTCTCATATAGATTATTAAAATATCTTTTTAATTGTCTTCCAATTGTCTCTCTCAATCGTAGTCTACTCTCAACTCAACTGCTAAAGTGATCATCCTTAAGTATAGATTGGGCTCATGTCACTACCATAATTAATAAAAGTTATCAGCTTCCTATTTCTCCTTGGTTCTAATACAAAGCTCTTAATTTGACATTTAAAGTTCTTTATAACATTTCTCTTCCAAACATTCCAATCTTTTTACACTTGACTCTCTTTTGCACAAGTCTACAAGCCATCTCAGCTGATTTCCCAGTTGTTCTTCCTGCAGTACATTCTATCTCCTATTTCTATACCTTTTCTTCTTTTCTGCCTCTCAGTTTTGTTGGATTCCTTCAAGAGTCAGCTCAATTCCCAGCTTCTTCTCAATTTCCTTTCTCATTTTCCTTTACCCTCCTCATTCCTCAAATGACTAATGTCTTTCCCTTTAGATTATATTGCATCTATTCTCTAAATTGTTGTTTGTCTTCTACTTAAAGACACCATAGGTGATGTCTGTCTTCTGCTGTAAATTTTGAGACAGAGTTGCATAAATGTGTAAGCCTCATTTTCCCTTCCAGAATCATTGAAATTCAGTGGCAAGACAAAAAAACAAGATTATTAGCAATGGTCCAGGATTCAGTGGATGACCTTGGTCTTTTGATGTCTGGTTTTTCTAAAACACCTGCTTCAGCTGCCTTCTTGGCCACTGGAATTAATTGTTCTTCACTGCGCATTCCACCAGGCCAAAATCTTCATATGCTTGAGGTAAACATCCCCCCTATTCACTGATGTATTTGAGGTTTGTCAATTAACCATATCCTGGATTAGTCCATCTGCCCAGATGACTTACCAAGCAATGACTGCTGAAATGCTACAGTTTCTTGGAGACACTAATGAAAGTTGGGTGAAAGGTAAGCACCAAAGGTAAATGAGAAACCCTGAAAAGGATTTAGCAAGCTCTTCCACAAGATGTGCGAGTTCCATTGGAATACACCATTCATCTGGGTCTAGTTCTTTCCATAGCATCTCCCTACTAGAATGTAAGCTTTCTGAGGTCAAGGACTAGGTTTTTTTTTGTGTGTTCATTTTGTTTTTATTATTTTGTTTATTTTTATCTTTGAAATATCCCAATGCTTCACACAGTACCTGGAACATTAGTAAGTGATAAATAAATGCTTATTAATTATATGATGCATTATAACCTCTTTGAGCCTCAGTTTTCTCTTCTGTAAAATTAGGAGGTTTAATGAGATGTTGTCTAAGGTCCTTCTCAACTTCATAATCCAATGGCATTTCCAGAATGATAGCTAATATATGCCAGAGACTTTATTTGAACTCAGGTCATCTTTTCTCCCAGGTCAGCTCTATCATATTGTTTTTATCATATAGGCCTAAATTAATTGTCCCCTTCACTATTGGAGTATCTGAAAGTCTTTTGAGTGTTCTAAACTGCATTTACAAGAAGATGCTTGCCTTCTGTAAAGTTAATTCCCAACATATTTTTCCCCAAGGAGACTAAGAAACTGACTGTCAAATCCAGTTACCCCTTGAACTGACCTTGGCCTAGTTCTCTGTTTGCCAACTTATCACCTAGAAATCTTGATCAGGATGGGAGCTTGAGCTCTGAAGCTTTTTGTTCCTTTAATCCTTACAAAAATAACATCCCTAAACCCTGGTGTGTGTTGACTGTCACCAGCCCATGGGAGGTGACCTTTCTTTAAAAGATTCTATAGGTCTCAGACCATAAAAACCTCTTTGTCCCCTCAGATTCTTTTTATTGCAGCAAAAAGCAGTGACTTAGATCCATGGGGAGAGGGGAAAGGACATGTGCAATTGGAGACAATTTAATAATGAAATAAATCAATTGGCAAAAGATGTCAGTCTTCAATTGTGTTTTTGTCATTTTTTTTTCTGCTCATCACCACCAGAATACTTTGGTGAATGTCATCTCACTGGTTGAAACTAGGTGTCTGAGTAGATAAAACACTAGCTCTGAGGTCAAGAAGACCTGAGTTCAAATCTGGATTTAAACACCCTGTGTGACTTTTAGCAAATAGCTTAATTTCTGCATGATGCAGATAATAAATATTTATTAGGCATTAAGATGCCATGCTATATGTTAGGGATACAAAAAAAGTCAAGATAGTCCTAAAATAGTCAAGGGGATTATGATTTAATGGAAGAGAAAAAAGCAAACTAATATGTATGCAAGTTAGATCCAAGAGAAATAGGAATTAAATAAGAGAAGGAAGGCATTAGAATTAATTGAGACTAGTATAAGCTTTTTGTGGAAAATAGGATTTCAAGTGGGAATTGAAGGAAGCCAATAAGCAGAGATGAGGAGGGAAAATGTCCCAATGGTTTAGCCAGAGAGAATGCCCAGAGCTCAGAGATAGAAGATCTTTTTAATGAAATATCCATGAGGCATATGTCATTGAATCAAAGAAGACAAGTGGAGAATAAAGTATAGAATGCTGAAAATATGGGAAGAAGTTAGGTTAAGAAGGGCCAGGGTATTCTGTTTTAATCCTAGATGCAACAAGGAGCCACTGGGATTTATTAAGCAGGGGTGAATGATATGATAGGCCTTGTGGTTTAGGAAAATCACTTTGGTGATTATAAATGGGAGATGAATTGGAGTGAAGAATGCATCATTAGACCATTGCAACAATTTGTGCACAAGATGATCAGGGCCTGTACCAGAGGGATAATACTGTTAGAAAAGAAAAAGAAAGGGGGATATTTGGAATGGTCTTAACAACACACTGAATGTGAAGGTGGAGGAGTGAGAGACAGTGAAGAGGTTTCCAGGATGACATTTAAGTTTTGAGCCTGAGGAACTGGGAACTTTCTACAGGAATAGGAAAAGTTGAAGGGGAACAATTTAGGGGGAAAGATGATGAACTTAGTTTTGGACATGGCAAATTTAAAATGACTAGTGGAAATAGTGGGAGTAATTCAAAGCTGGGACTTGTCATGGCTTAATAGATGAAATAAATGGGGGCTAGGAATTTGAGAAAGGACAATATAAATGTGTTATTGTTGTTGTTGCTGAGGCAACTGGGTTAAATGACTTGCCCAGGGTCACACAGATAGAAAGTGTTAAGTGTCTGAGGCCAGATTTGAACTCAGATCCTCCTGACTTAAGGGCTGGTGCTCTATCCACTGCATCAACTAGCTGCCCTGACAATGTAGATCTGAATTTGTTCAATAAAGGGTCAAGATAGGGAAGGGAGAAGAAAGTAATTAGTGCTGGACTGAAGATTATTATGAAAATGAAGATTAGGAATTTGTAAGGAAAGGCAAAAGGAGGGGTCAAAAACCAAAGATCATTGTTGGGTAACAGAAATTCAGAATTCTTGACTATGGAGACAGCATAAATATGGGTGATGACAAGATCAAGACAATTAACACTTTTTAATTAAATTTTCTTTTTATTAAAAAAAAAACTAAATAGAAAAAGATAGACAGGAAAGGAAAGCAATAAATAAATAAATAAATAAACGAATAAACAAATAAATAAATAAAGCAGACTAGAGCATTGTCATGTTCCTAAAAGAACAAGGTGGATTCACATTATAAATAAATTTCCTTCAAGGAAGGATATATAATAGTAGAAGAAATTATATTCACAAGTGCCCAGCTTTGCTTCTTGAAGATTGTTCTTTTGTTTTCTACTGTACACTTTTTAAACTTTATTCTTTTTCTCCCTTTTATCCTCTTTCATGTCCCCCAAGAAGCTAGACTTAAGCATATATATATTTAATAGATACATAAACATTTACATGTATATGTACATATATATACACATATATGTATACATATATACATCTATATATGTATGTATATATGTGTGTATATATACATATATATATGTGTGTGTGTGTGTGTGTATAGATACACACACACACACACACACACACACACACACACATATATATATATATATATATATATATACCAACCACTTTTTTCCAAAGAATGCTGAGACCCAGAGACACTAAGCTATTTGTCCAAGGTTATAGGTCACATAAGTCAGAGGAGATTATTGCATCTTATGACTAGAGCTGAAAGGGAACTTAGAGGTCATTTTTTGCTATAGAGCTTGTATAAGGAAAACAGGCTTAAAGAGGTTAAGTTCTAAGTTTATGATCTACAGATTCTCATTTTATTCAGAGAAATGACAAAGGAAGAAAATTAAATCATTAATGAGCATTGGACCAATAAGTAAGATTCACAGGAATTTGTTCTTTAGCCAAAAATGCCCTATTTGTATGTTGACTTGTCTAATCACTTGTCTATCACTTTATCACACAAAAAAGGTCACCCAAAAAAGCATCAGGGCCAGAATTTTGAACCTAGATCATCTTAATAAAAAACATAAGGTTCTTTTTTGTTTATTATTTATGTTTATTATATATAGCATATTATCTATATAATCCAGCCTCTGACACACCCTAGCTGTGTGTGTCATGAGACAATGGAAAAGTCATTCAAATTCCTAACATCTCAGGAAATTTTGGATCAACAAAATCAAAATCCTCCATTGCAATTTGTTGAGAATCAAATGTGGGGGAAAAAGTATATAAAAAGCTAAATAGGTGAAAGCTGTTGTTATTGTTATATTCTAATTTTCTCATTTATACAAAGAAAGAATTAACTGTCATAATTTCTTATTCACAAGCTCATTGGGGGAAAAGGTTATTTCTAAACTTAAAATCATATAGAAATATGAAGTAGTATGATTATTTCTGATGCAAACCTTAAAAGCTGGATAAGATCTTCTGACTTTTGGGTGTCCTTTACTGATTCTTTTTTAAGCCTTTATCTGCTAACTGAACCATTTTTAAGTGTGTAGGTGATGGAAATAAAGTCTGAACCTCTAATCTTAGGTAATAAGTTTAATTAAATAAATAATGATTGATTTGATATATAATTAACCAATTGGATGATAAATAAAAGGTTATAGCCCCTGATACATAAGATAAAACTTGATTTGTCTTAAAATGACCTCTTTCCTGCTTCCAAAATATCATCACTATTACTAGTGTTCAAAAGCTCTGTTGTAGTTTCAGTTTCAGTTGTAACCTGTTCTTCATGACCCCATTTGTGTTTTTCTTGGCAACAATACTGGAGTAATTTACCATTTCCTTGTCCAGCACATTTTACAGATGAGGAAACTGAGACAAATTGGATGACGTGACTTGCTAGTACGTGTCTAAAATCAGATTTTAACTCAGGGAGATGAATTTTCTTGCAAGTCTCCTACTCTGTGTACTATGGTGTCCTTGTAACCCATTGTGCAATCAAACAAAGCCTTTAACAAAATATTTCATGCTATGCTTGTGGATGGGATGAGAGGTGGGAAAGTGGATTGAGATGAGTGGACAAAGAAGTGTCAGTGTAAACTCTGAGTTAGAGGACAAAACTATCTCAATCAGTCAGAACACTTAGTTACATATTTTAGGAATAAATGTAAAGTTTGAGTTAGGTTCAAATAATTTTTTTACAATTAACATGCAATACTATTGGCATTTTCCCACACTTTGGCATGGAAAGACATAATAAGAAGGAAATGATTCAAAATTAATGGCAAGGGGCTGCTCTTTCACTGAAGAGGTTCTAGTCAGTGGAGAGTAATATTTGACACTTGTCCTTTATCTCTTGGTTTTTTTGATTATAACCCTAAGAGACAGCTAAGGTAATTATATCTCTTTTCCTGAAGGATAATTTTCTGGAAATCCTTTCCTGCCTGTGAGCTAGTGCTACTTTTTGCCTTGATCATTTTTCTGAATAAAATGGAGAATCAATGGATCATAGACTTAGAACTCAATATTTATGGTTGCTTGTCTTTCTGCCACACAGAATATTAAGACAGATTATAAGAGGGAAGTGGGGACAAATAGAAAATTTAGACAATGAAATGAGGTACAAATATTGGTTTTATTACTTCCTATAAAAACTTGGGCAAGAGATCTAACTATGCTTTTATTTCTTAATCTCTTAAAGGAGGGAATTAGATTTGATAATTTCTAAATCTATTCTTCTTAGAGAGTCAGGACTGAAAGTTCTTCTAGCCTTTGTTGTTCAATTGTTTCAAGTCATGTCAGACTCTTTGTGATCCCATTTGGGTTTTTCTTGGCCAAGATACTAGAGTGGTTTGTCATTTTCTTCTCCAGCTTTAACCATCCAATAAATAAAGGAGAAAAGCCTCGCTCCAAAGAACCAGTTTGCTCAAAGTCACATAGGTAACAAACCACACAGCTAGGATTCAAACACAGATGCCATCTCTAAATACAGTATTCTTTCCAGTATACCCCCATTGGAAGTCCCTAATTTTCCCCTCATAGCCCAAACTGCTGTGGGGCTCTAACCAGAAATGAAATCAAGATAGGCTTAATGGCCTAACAGGCAACCATCCTAATGTTTATCATAGTTGGAGGCCAAGAAAGTATACCTTGTTTTCTCAATTTGCTATTCCCCTTTTGATTGCTGCTTGTGAGGGTCTGCTTGTAAGGGAATGCTAAATATACTTGGTAATAATAATAATAACTGATCTTTATATGGTTCTTTGGGGTCTGCAAAGACCTTTAAATACATTATTTCATTGGTCCTTACAGCAGCCCTGTGGTGATAAATATTTAACTATTACCCATTTTTCATGGAGGGGGAAACTCAACAAAAACCATTGATCTAACCCTGATCATAAAAGCTATAGATAACAAAGGAAGAATTTTAATTAAAGTCTACCTCACTCCAGGTCCAACACTCCAATCATTAGTCATTTTGGGAAACAGTACCATATAATGGATAGAACACTGGATTTGAAATAAAGAAGATCTGACTCAGATATTGATTAACTTTGTGTCCTCTCACAATTAAACTCTTTTAGCCTTAATTACTCATCTGCAAAATAGAGGAAAAGATAAGAATACTTCTTCCCAGGGTTGTTGAGAGATAGGAATAAAATAATGTATGTAATGCCTTTTGCAAACTTTAAAACACCTCCTTAAATGTGACCTCTTATTTTTTTCAAACACCATATTACCTATTAAAATAATAATAGCTTTTTTCAAAATAAATGCAAATATAGTTTTCAACTTCCATTCTTGCGAAACTTTAGAAAGTCACGTGTGCCTTCTCCGCCATCTTGGCTTCCGAAAATGGAATCATTAATGAACATTGGACTAATAAGTAAGATTCACAGAAATTTGTTCTTCAGCCAAAAATGCTCCAAATGCTTCTCCCTTCTTCCCTTTATCCCTCTCTTTCTTAAAGAAAGATGCTGCCTTTCTTAAGAAGTTCTCTATTGTACTTCAGTTTTCAAAGAAACAGACCCTTTAAATCAGAAAGACTGTCAGTGTGAGTTTCATAGAGTGGTCTATTCCACAGAAGAACAAGGATATAATCCTACATTTATCACTAATTAGTTAGATGACTTTGGTTGCATCCTATCTCAATTTCCTTTATCTAACTCCCAACACACAATTTCTCCAGTATGTGTAGAAGGCCAGGAAGGGATACTATCTCTGGAAAGCCCTCATTCTTCATTTGTTGGGATGCTCAAGAACTAAAATCCTTGGATGAGAAGGGTGTTACTAAGGCTAAACTTTTAAATGAGATAGAGAACACTTGACCTTGCTCTCTGCCCTGCTCCTAAGGACCCCTAGGTTTTGCGGTCTCCCCTGCCTCAAAGCTTCACACACTGTCCCCTGCATTCTTCTGACTTCTATCCTCCGATGTGACCTCAGGATTTAAGGATTTTGTTTTTGAATTTTGCCTTCTTGTCCACCTTATTACTTCTGGGACTTTCTGTCTGCCCTGTACCAGAACTTGCTTATATGTGTTATATACCTCAAATGTCTGAGGTCCTTGACAAGAGGAATAAGCCTGTTTTCCTTCTTTTTGTAAACTTAGTGTTTAGTATAGTATTGGTCTTATAATAAAGTTTCAATGAATTATTTTCCATTCACTTAATTTCCTAATATGTATAAAAAAGGGAGGGATAAGCTTCCCTAACAATGCCACACATTTTTTGAATGTCAAATAAAATACTGTATATAAAAGCACTTTTGAAAACTTTAATGTTAAAAAATCCATTCTTTTGAGCCTATGCTCTGGGTTTCCATGGATAATTTCCTTGTAATCAATTCACCTTCTCTCAGTGACTATGTCTGCATCAGCATTAGGTAACTGGAAGCAAAGTTTGCTGAACATTAGTTTTCTATCTTTTTTTTTTTTTTTCTTTGAAGAAAAAAAAAATGCCCTGACATAACTATTTGCTGTACCTGTGACTTTCATTTCAGCCAGGTCTATGGAAAGAATAAAAAAGAAGAAGAAAAAATATAACGCCCTTAGATCACCTTCCTCACTTAGCTTTCCAACAGAAATGTAAATATCAATCTGACACCTTCTGCTAGGAGCGATAATGGAGCAATGTCTCACAATGATGTCCTGTCAGTCCTCCCAGCCAGAAGGACGTCTGCCTGGTTTGTTTGGCATCTCGTGACTGAGCAGAAAAAGGCAAGATAGCTTTTTTTCCCCCCTTTCCTTTCCCAGGCAAGTGTATTTTAAGGAAACTTTTACCACTGCCCTTTGGCTAGGGCTTAACCTCTTCTCCCTTGGGCTCAGGTTCCCACACCCACACACACCTTTCCCATTCTGTAGACAGACTTTGTTATATTTTAGAAACAGTTTTTTACTTGGGTTTATTTTTAATTGTGACAATCTATAACAACTCTAAATATGGCTTTTTTTCCCCCTGTCTCATATCCCATCCCTTTAATGTAATCTGATGAGAAGACAATTCCGGGATGGAAATGTCCACCCCCCTTGGAACTTCAATGATCAATGCCCCTGAATGTGATGTCCAAGGTAGGTAAGCAACCAGAGGAATGAGATTCTACCATTTCCTATAAAACACCTGGTCTTCTTTAGCATCCTTGAACTACATTGATGGGGGCAATGATCAAAGGTGGACTGGTGTTAAGTTTAGTTTTTCAATGAGACAAGTCTTTTCTCCAGATGGAAGAACAAAGCATTTGGAGGCAGACTTATAATCCTAGTTTTGCCATTTATCCTGGATACGATTTTGGCAAACTGTTTCATCAAAACGGACATTATTATCTTTTACTGAAAAATGAATAGTTTGGATTTCATGGCCTCTGAGGACCCTTTTGGCTCTAAATTTATGACCTGATATATACCATGAATACTCTCCTGTCTTGGAACCAGTGGAGTTAGAACCATAGTGTGTTGGAGACAGACCAAATCCCATATGATACCCTCAATGATCTTTACAGTAACTCTTAATAAACTCTGTATAGCCTTCCTCTTCCAGATTCTGGAGATACCCTGTCCCCAATAATTCCCTCATAATTTTGGGCATTCCAGTTAAACCATTTTGTCTTGTGAATAAAATATTCAAAGTAAAATCTTTATCTGAATTGAAATCACCAGTTTCTAACATATTGAGTGACTTTTAGACGGAGCCACGTTTAGAATACTTCCTGTTTTTGTAATTATAAGTAATTCATATATTGTATTTAACATATATTTTAACATATTTAACATGTATGAGAATATCTAGGGGAGGGGTTAGAGGGAAGGAGGGGAAAAGTTGAAACAGAAGTTCTTGCAAGGGTCAATGACGAAAAATTACCCATGCATATGTTTTATATATAAAAATCTATAATAAAAACACTATAAGTAATTAATATCACTATAATCCAGTCATCTGTTCTGAAAAATAGTAATACAACAATTGCAATGGTAAAAACAGTATTTGTGGTACCTCCCTTATAGGGTTGAATGAGGTAAATATTAATAAAGTGCTTTGTAAATCCTAAAGAGCTATAAAAATGAATTATTATTTTTATTATTATTAGTGATGGTTGTGGTAGTGGTAACAATTGTGGGGAGTAGTAATAGTAGCAGTAGTAGTCATAGTAGTAATGTGTTGGACACCAGCTTTTTAGAAAGATATTGATAAAATGAATAAAAGAAGGTGACCATGATTACATGGAGCTCAAAGCTATGTCCTATGAAAAGCCATTGGAGTTTGTTTAGCCTAAAAAAAGAGAAATTTTAGTTGTCGGTGTGCAAGAACAGCTCATGATAACTGTCTTCAAGTATTTGAAGGTCTGTCAATTCGAACAGGGATTAGCCTTGTTCTGTTTGTCCCCAGAAGACATAGCAATTGAGAGAGAGTGTAGAGATACAAATTCAGACTTGATGCAAGAGACAATTCCCTAGTTATCAGGAGAGTAGAATGGTTTGCTCTGATGGGAGTGGGGGATGCTTACAAGTGGCCTCCCATCCCAGACTAGATGTCTTCTGGCAAAGTAAGTTTTAGAAGTAAATACTTGTTAGCTACAAGTCAGATGGAGATACCTTTCAATCCTGTGATTCTTTGATTCTATGATAATTCTTAGTTTGTATTAACTGGGTTTCATTCATGACATATCCTGAATGCTATTGTTTAGCAATCAGGTAAGAGAAAGACTCCCCCATCATGAAGAATTTATTTCTCTACTTAGTTCCTTTCTAAGATCCAGGTCCTGTCACTTCCCTCAAAGTATTATTCCTATTAGGAACATAGAGCTAAATTTTCATCTTCAGTGGCAAAGGAAGTATTGCCCATAGGCCTGATAAAGGCTCTAGCCTCTCTGCTGTAGTGAGATTGTCTGTAGGCCCTTAAAACAAAGCCTGGCACATAATAGGGGCTTAATACATGTTTATTGATTGATTTATTATAGGCAGCACATAAAAGAAAGGAGAACTAGAAATAATGGGCAGTTGGTTTTGATTGGCCATAGTCTCAGAATTATATGTACCAGACAGAGAAAGGGTGAAAGGGAGCCAGGGAAGGCAAAGTGATATAGCAAAGGAGTTAAGTTTGATTCCCAGATCTGCTACTTAGTACCTGTGAGACCTGAGGCCCATCCTTTCATCTTCCTGGGTCTCAATTCTCAGAAGGAAGTTGAGCTTCATGGCTTTGAAGATCCTTCCCTACTCTTTGCTCAGGAATCTATGACCTGGCCTTCCTGGTTGGATTCTTCTTTATCACATGGATGCCTCTGAGAAGCCTATGATCTTCAAGGAACTCTTATCCATCTCTGCCCCTTGGCACAAGGCTGCTTCCTTGACAACACCTTCTGAACCCACCTTTATTCCTTAAGAGACAAGCTTGTTCCAGAGGTGAACTAATCCTGCCATGTCATCCAAGGCAGTTCTCTTTTTCCTGCAAACATTGAGAAATATATGATATAACTGAGCCAGAGCTTAAAGTCTCAGAACCAAAAAATTCTCCATTTAAAGTCTGTCCAGATACACAGAAGCTGGGTGACCCTGCCCAAGTCACCTAACCTTTCTGCGCCTTCAGGGCAGCATTCTTTAAGACTAAATCATACAGCAGCTATTCCTTCTTATCCTTAGGAATTTTCTCCTCCCTGATTCCTTGCAGTGATGACATTACAAATTCAGCTTAAAAACAAATAAACAAATAAAATAAATTCAAAACCTTGCTTCAGTGTTTCAATTATAAGTGATCTCTAGTGGATTCTGACACATCTACAACATCTGGTCCAGTGTGCTTGTGGTAGTGCTACATTTGTTGTGTATGAAGAACATGCACATTCTTATTTATACACATTCAGAGCCTGATTCAGTCAGAATCACAAGTGAAACATATCTCTACCTCTGCCTCTGTGTCTCCGAAAGTCTGTTTCTGTCTCTCTCTTTCTCTCTGTCTCTCTTTGAGTCTTTCTTTGTCTCTCTATCAATGCCTCCTTGTATCTCTGTCTCTTTTTGTATGTCTGTTTCTCTTTCTCTCTGTCTTTTTTTCCTTCTCTCTATGTCTACCTGTCTCCTTCTCTCTCCCTCTCCTTCTCCTTTCCTCTCTTCCTTCTCCCTCCTTCCTCTCTTCCTCCCTCCTCCTCCTCCTCCTCCTTCTTCTTCTTTTCTCTCTCCCTCTCTTTCTCTCTCTCTCTCTCTCTCTCTCTCTCTCTCTCTCTCTCTCTCTCTCTCTCTCTCTCTCTCTCTCTCTCTCTCATTCTCTCCCCCATCTGTCTCTGTCTCTCACTCATACATACACACACACACACACACACTACACAATACACACATTCATTGACAGCACTATAAACTCATGCAATTTAAGGAAGACAAATTACTTAAATATTCATTACATGAAAATTTTAGTAGATAAAATTATCTATCATTTATTTATTCTTACTTTCCTTGTCTCTCAATTTCACCATTTCATGGACTATTTTTGCATCAATGGGCTTCCATCTTTTTTTTTTTTTTTTTTCCCCAGAGAACAACATTACACCTGTCTGATGGAACTTCCTAGGACTAGATCATTTCAAGATTTTTTTTTTTATTTGCCTTTCGGGAATTATAGTGGATAATACATTAAAAGGAAAAGAGATAATAAAATCTTAGTAGGAAACCATTTAAGGGTCCTAGAAAAGCAGCTTTTAGGGTGATAAAGATTTTTTTTCCCCTCCAGCTCTCCCTTACTACTTGTCAATTAAAGATTTCTTTATCCCATTTCAAATCTTAAAAGTCAAGAAGTGTAGTGAGACAAGGGAGCAAAGATTTTCTCTTCTTTTCATCCTATTGGTTGCTACTCATCTCAGGAGGCAACAGAGGGGATTATGAGAAAACTTCAATAGTAAGCAACAGCCAAAAGAATTACTAATTTACTAGAGAGACCCATTCAGAAAGACAGGTGACTACTACTGTAAAATGTTTTACATACTGACAAATGTGATTGTCATATCAGGTATTTTTACTCAATTTCCCTCCTGTTACAGAGTCAGGTTTAAAGATGAGTATATCTTTTATAGCATTTCTTTTTGTAGTGACAAAGAATTGCAAATTGAAGGTATAGTTATCAATTGAGGAATGAAAGAAGAAGTTGTGCATATGGCATATGATTGTAACATAGCACTATTATGTTACAGAAAAGTTATAAGAGGATGCTTTTATGGGGGAAAACAATATGGCAAGACTTATGTGAATTGAGGAAAAAATAAAATGCAAATTAAAAGATCAAATTACCTTTCTTATTAGGTAGAAATATTTTAATTAACTTTTTTTTATTTTCAAAACATATAGATGGATAATTTTCAACATTCACCATTGCAAGACTTTGTGTTCCAAATGTTATACCTCTCTTCCCTCTCCCCCTCCCTAGATGGCAAGTAATTCAATATATGTTAAACATGTGCAGTTCATGTTGCACAAGAAAAATCCACAATCCTCTCTCTGGGTGCATATGGCTTCCTTCATCACAAGATCATTGGAACTGGCATGAATCATCTCATTGTTGAAAAAAGCCATGCCCATCAGAATTGATCATCATATAATCTTGCTGGTGATTTGTGCAACGATCTCCTGGTGCTGCTCATTTCACTCAGCATCAGTTGGTGTAAGTCTCTCCAGGCCTCTCTGAAATCAACCTGCTGAACATTTCTTACAGAACAATAATATTCCATAGCATTCATATACCACAACTTCTCCGATTGATGGGCATCCATTCAGTTTCCAACTCCTTGCCACTACAAAAAGGGCTACCACAAACATTTTTGCACATGTGGGTCTCTTTCCCTCCTTTATGATTTATTTTAAATATAGGCCTAATAGAGAAACTGCTGGATCAAAGGGTATGTACAGTATCATAGCCTTTTGGGCATAGTTCCAAATTTTTCTCTAGAAGGGTTGGATGGTTTCACAACTCCATCAACAATGTATTAGCATCTCAGTCTTCCCACATCCCCTACAACACTTGTCACTATCTTTTCTTGCCATTTTAGCCAATCTGACAAGTGTGTAGTGGTATCTCAGAGTTGTCTTAATTTTCATTTCTCTGATCAATAGTGATTTAGAGCACCTTTTCATATGCCTAGAAATGGTTTCAATTTCTTCATCTGAAAATTGTCTGTTCGTATTCTTTGACCATTTATCAATTGGAGAATGGCTTGAATTCTTATAAAATTAAGTCAATTCTCTATAGAGTTTAGAAATGAGGCCTTTATCAGAACTCTTGAATGTAAACATTTTTTGCCAGTTTATTGCTTCCCTTTAAATCTTGTCTGCTTTGGTTTTGTTTGTACAAATATCTTTAACTTAATATAATCAAAATTATCCATGTTGTATTTAATAGTGTATTCCAGTTTTTCTTTGGCCACAAATTCCTTCCTTTTCCACAGATCTGAGAGGTAAACAATCCGTTGTTCTTCTAATTTACTTATCACTCTTTATGTCTAAATAATGAACCCATTCCATCCTCATCTTGGAGTATTTGTTAGGTGTGGGTCAATGCCTAGGTTCTGCCATACTGATTTCCCGTTTTCCCTGCAGTATATGTCAAGTAATGAGTTCTTAATCCAAAACCTGGGGTCTTTAGGTTTATCAAACATTAGATTACTATAGTCATTAATTATTTTGTTCTGTGAACCTAACCTATTCCACTGATCGCTTACTCCATTTCTTAGCCAGTATCAAATGCTTTGATGACTTTTTGCTTTATAATATACTTTTAGGTCTGGAACAGCTAAGCCATTTTCATTTGCATTTTTTTCACTAATTCTCTTGAAATCCTTGATCCTTTGTTCTTACAGATCAACTTTGTTATTATTTTTTCCTAGCTGTGTAAAATACTATCTTGGCAGTTTGATTGCTATGACACTAAATAAGTAAATTAATTTAGGTAGTATTGTCATTTTTATTATATTAGCTCAGCCTATTCATAAGCACTTGATATTTTTCCAGTTGATTAGATCTGACTTATTTGTGTGGAAAGTGTTCTGTAATTGTGTTCATATAGTTCCTGATTTTGTATTGGCAGGTAGATCCCAAATACTTTATATTATCTACAGTTTTTCAAAATGGAATTTCTCTTTGTATCTCTTGGTGCTGGACTTTGTTAGTAAAATATAAAAATACTGATGATTTATTTGTGTTTATTTTGTATCCTGCAATTTTGCTAAAGTTATGAATTGTTTCTAGTAGTTTTTGAGTTAATTCTCTAGTATACCATCATATCATCTACAAAGAGTGATAATTTGGTTTCTTCATTACCCATTTTAATTCCTTTAATCTGTTTTTCTCATCTCATTGCCAAAGGTAGCAATTCTAATACAATATTGAGTAGTAATGGTGACAGTAAATAGTCTTGATTCACCCTGATCTTATTAGAAATGGTTCTAGTTTATCTCCATTACATAAGATGCTTGTTGATGGTTTTAAATAGATGCTACTAATCATTTTAAGGAAACCATTTATTCTTATGGTCTCTAATGTTTTTAATAGGATTAGGTGTTGATTTTTGCCAAATGCTTTCCTGAATTTATTGAGAAAATCATAGGATTTCTGTTTGATTATTTATATAATCAATTGTGCTAATAGTTTTCCTAATATTGAACCATACTTGCATCATTACTATAAATCCTCCTTAATCATGGTGTAAAGGGCTAGAACTGAGCAGATGCACTTCATCTAGCACTTAAGGCTAATTACCCATTGCACAATTCTCTTTTAACATATGCTTGGAGAATGACCCTCCCCAACTATTCTGTGCTGGCTCTGTCAGTGGGTGTGGACAAAGAAGGAAAAGAGAGAGGGTGGAGTAAGACAGGCTGGATCTTTCTGTCTTGGAGGTGGTGAGAGAGGAAGGAGGTGTGGAGATTGCTAGATTTAATCTCCTGACTGTGACCCCAAAAGACCATGAATAAAGACTTTTGCTTATCCAGAGTCCAGCTGATTCTAAGATATCCAGGGTCTCAACATCATGGTGTATTATCCTGGAGATGACTTGTTGTAATCTATCTGCTAATATTTTATTTAAGATTTCTGCATTAATATTAATTAGAGAAATTGGTCTATTCTTTCTCTGTTTCGACCCTGTCTGGTTTAGGTATCAGCACTGTCTCTTTGTCAGAAAAGGAATTTGGTAGGACTCCTTTTTCTATTTTTTTCAAATAGTTTTGGAATTGGACTTAATTGTTCTTTAAATGTTTGGTCAAAATTACTTGTAAGTCCACCTGGCTGTGGAGATTTTTTTCTTAGGGAGTTGATTAATGACATTAATTTTTTTTCTAAAATGGGACTATTTAAGTAATTTATTTCTTCTGTTAATCTATGCAATCTATATTTTTGTAAGTTCTTCTATTTCACTCACACTATCTCATTTATTGACACATAGTTTGATAAAATAACTTCTAATCATTGTTCTGATTCCCTCTTCATTGGTAGAAAGATTTCCTTTTTTTTTTCTTTTTAACATGTATTTATTTATTTAAAACTTAAATACAAAATAGAAAAAAAATAAAAAAAATTGTCATGTGTATAGCAGAAATAAATGAAATTCACTTGTTTCATTGAATGTCCATCTTTTTCCCTGAAAGATAATGCTCAGTTTTGTTGGATGGTTGAATCATGGCTAAAATTCAAGTTTCTTTGCTTTTTGGTATAGCAGTTTCTAGTCCCTTTAATCCTTTAAAATTCAAGCTGCTAGATCCTGGGTAATCCTGATTCTTGGAAGGATCATGCCCCCCTGTGGTCAGCCTGATTCTCGAAACAATTTGTCTAAGGGTAAGGCCCACTTGGGGGGGTGGGAGAGACACCTGGGCAGGCCCACTTAGGGGGGAGAGACATCTGGACTGAAGCCCTTGGCTCCCGACAAGAAAGGTTTTAGAAAGATCTGGAGAGACTTAAATGACCTGATGCTGAGTGAAATGAGCAGGACCAGGAGATTATTATATAATTTAACAATAATATTATTTGATGATCAATTCTGATGAATGTGGCTCTTTTCAACAATGAGATGAAGCAAATCAGTTTCATTTGTTCAATAATGAATAGAATCAACTACATCTATCGAAAGAACTCTGGTAAATGAGTGTGAACCACTACATAGTATTTCCAATCCCTCTGTTTTTATCCACTTGCATTTTTGTTTTTCTTCCCAGGTTGTTTTTACCTTTGTTCTAAATCCAATATTTCTTATGCAGCAAGATGACTGTATAAATATGTGTATGCATATATATATGTATATAATTTAACATATACTTTAACATATTTAACATGTATTGGTCTACCTGCCATCTGGGGGAGGAGGTGGGAGGAAGCAGGGGAAAAGTTGTAATGGAAGGTTATGCAAGGGTCAATGCTGAAAAATTATCCATGCATATATCTTGTAAATTGAAAGATATAATAAAAAATTTTTTAAAAGTATGTTTCTTTTGTCCATCACCATAAAGGTAAAAAAAAATTAATTGTTAACAATCATGGTGAAGTGAGGGGGGATATGTGGAGGATATTTCTCTTAGACATTGATGATAAGATTCTTGCCAAAGTGCTTGTGAAAAATTACGTCAACAGTTGATTGCCTAGAGAAGTTTATCAGTGTTTCTGTGTCAATTTCATGATAGCATGCTTGCATGGGTACTGGATAATGGATGATACTCTTGTGCTTTTCCAGTCATCCATGGAGTGAAACAAAGCTATATGCTTGCTCCCATGCGTTTTAGCATGATGTATTTAGCCATGTTGTCAAATGTCTTCAATGAGAACAAACATGGTATCAAGGTCATGCACTGCACTGATGGTAAATTTTACAACTTGAAAAGGTTACAAGCCAAGACAAAAGAGGAGGAAGTGGGTCATAATTTTTTTGTTTGCAGATCATTATATACTCAATGCAGCCTTTGAAGGTGAGATGCAGCAAAATATGGATCAATTTTCTGCTGCTTCATCTAATTTCTTGCCTAACAATTAACACCAAGAAAACACAAGTGCTCCCTCAGTCAGAACCAGACCACTCATACATAGAATCAATTACAGCAAATGGTGAAGTTTTGAATAATGTAAATAAAATTACCTAGGTTGGCAATATACTTTCTTTTTAAAATATTTTATTTATTTAAAAGTTAAATAGAAAAAATAGAAAAAAGACAGAAAAATAAAAATATTGTCATGTGAACAATAGAACATAAGAGAGGTTCAAAATATGTAAAATAATTTCCAAAAAAGCATATATAATAATAGAAAATGTAACATTAATAACTGTCCATATTTTTTTAAACATAGACATATGTTGCATGTATGTATATATGCACATTATACATATATGAATGCACATATACATACATATACATCTAAAGTAACATTAATATGGCTAACTTCTCATATAGATTTTTCTTTCTATGACTTTTTAAAAATTTTTTACTTTCTCTGAGATCAATGATGCTTTTTTCCCCTCATATATTATACCCCTGATCATTGTTATTGTGTTTGTATATATCCCTCCTTTCTTATCCCTGATAACTCTTCTACTTTACTTCTACTCACTACTTTATTTTTGCTATTACTTAACCTCCTCACACCCCATGGATCCCTCCCTTAGCCTCGTCCCTACACTTCGCTTCCTTCTTTATTCCATTCCCATTAATTTACATACTTTATTAAATTATATTACTCTATACATCCTTCTTTATCTTCCTTATCATATCTCTTCCCCTTCTTATGTCTTAATAAATTTAAAAGACTTTTACACACTTCTTTATATATGTGTGTGTGTGTGTGTGTGTGTGTGTGTGTGTATTATGTGTTGTTCCTTCTTTAACCCAGTAGGATTTCATAACCACCACCCTCCTTCCCCCTCTAACTCCTTTGTTTCAATTCGTTTTCCCACACCTCTTTCATATAACATATGTTATATTACACACTTTTGCTTTTTATAATCACATTATGCTCAGCTGTAACCCAATCTTTCTTTTGGACTATCCAATTGCTTATGATAATTTTAGTCACATGGTTTACATTTCCATATAAAAAATATAAACTTTGTCCTTATTGAGTCTTTTTTAGTCTTTGATATTGACTTATACGTCAAATTTTCTATTAAGTTCAGTTATATTTGCCACAAAATTCTGAAAAACTGGCAATTCATTGAAAATCCTTTTTTTCATTTAATATTATACTTAATTTTTGCTGGATAGAATACTTTTGACCTTATGCCCCTAGTTTTTAGCTCTTATATATTATTCCAAGACATCTTTCTTTTTTTTTTTTTTTTTTTGTAGTTGCTGTTAGGTCTTATGTGATTCTGATTGTAGCTATATCATATTTGAATTGGTTTGTTGTTGTAAAATCTTCTATTTGAACTGGGGATTTTGAAATTTAACAATAAAACTACTGAAGATTTTCCCTATAGGATTTCTTATATATATTTATATATTTCTTATATATATATATATATAAAAGAAGATCCAGAGTCTTATGGAAGAACTTGCCTCTTTAATAATTATAATTGGGCAAGGGAAAGTCAGTAAAAGTAATATATACATACACATATATACATATATATACATACATATATATATATACATATATGTATGTATATATATGTATATATGTGTATGTATATATTACTTTATATATATATGTATATATATGTATGTATATATATGTATATATGTGTATGTATATATTACTATATATATATATGTATATATATATGTATGTATATATATGTATATATGTGTATGTATATATTACTTTATATATATGTATATATATATGTATGTATATATATGTATATATGTGTATGTATATATTACTTTTACTGACTTTCCCTTGCCCAATTATAATTATTAAAGAGGCAAGTTCTTCCATAAGACTCTGGATCTTCTTTTTCTAGCTGTTTGACTTTTTTTCATAATCTTGCTTTTTTCTTGGATTTTTTTTTGTTGTTGTTTTTTCTCAATATCTCTTATGTGATTTTAAAATCTTTTTTGGAGTTCTGTGAATTATTTTGGGGCAGGTCATCATTTAAAGTTACTTTGGAGGGACAGGAGAGAATTTACTTTACTTCATTATCCTCCTCTGAAGAGAAAACCTGGATTTCCTTATTCCCACAGTAACTTTCTATGGTTGGCTATTATGGACCAGAATTCTGTACTGGAAACAAGGATTTTTATAAGGTGTTAAGTCAGTGGAATTGATAAAACAATGGTTATCTAGTTTAGCAAGGTGATTAATAGTTCTCTAGTTCAGTATGATTGAATTAATCTTACAACAAATAATGGTTCCCTAGTGATAAAATGATTGGTTTATACTCAGTATACAGCATATAAGCTGGGACAAACTCAGCCAGAGAGACTCATTTCATCTCCCACCTTTGTGGTGACTGGAGGCTGAAGCACAAGCTCTTAGACTGAGACAGAGACTGTAGTGGTGGTCCTCCTGCCTCCCCCACAGAAATCAAGACACATTCTGGAGGACCTCAAGAATGCTGGCCCGGGGTCCCTGGCAAGGAAATTAGATTGTGAAGGAGATAATAAAGAAAGACTTTATCCCTGGCTATTCTTGTGGTGATTACTCTGCTGAAACAAAGGCTGGTCCAGAGACCTCCAGAAAACCAACCAGAATATTACAGTTGGCCTTTTTCTCCTTTGCCAGCTAATTTTTTTAAAAATAAAATTTCGTTAGTATATCACCTTTCATTTTCTCTATATGTGTGGAGAGGGGGATGGTGTCTCTGCCCTGAGGTCCTTCTTTAGTTTTTCCCTTTGGCCTGAAACCCAAAATTGCATGTAAGTGCTTGAAACCTGCAATGTCCCTGCCTCATTGATTTTTGTCTCCTGGGGATACCTTATCAGAAAAGCTTCTCTCAATCTTGCCTAATTTACACTTTCAACTCCCTCTACTAGAAAGTGAAAAGTTTTTGTGTCTGGAGCCCAGACTATTCCACAGCCCAACCAACTGTAGGATTCACAGCTTGTTTCAGAAGAGTTAGCCTGAAGGGATTTATACTTCATGGAGGTATCTTTCTTCAGATCTGATAGTCCCAAGAGTACCAATGTTCTGGTCCATCTCTTATTTGTTTGTAACCATTCTATGTTCACCCTGAAGCACAGATTGTCTTGTTTGTGGAGGAAATGTAGAAATCTTGGAATATTCTGACCTATATCATGATCTTCTCAGAATCCTCTTGGAGTATAATTTCTAGCTACATTCACATTGATAATGAGATTGGTATACAAATTACCAGAGTTAGCTCAGTATTTGAGAGACTCCAAAGAAAAGGGAAAGACAAGGTATGAGAATGATTAGCAAACGAAAGGTCAACAAAACTTGATGCTGACTTGATTGCTGTATGCCTATAAAACCTAGACAATCTATTAAAACCATGCCAGGGAATATAATCACTTCCATTTTGAATTGTCTTAAAAAATTCTGAAGATCACCTGGCAGTAATAGACACTGAAGTCCTTCCTTGAACTACATTATAAAGCATTCAGATTCTACTAAAAAACAAAAACAAAAACAAAAACAACAACAACAAAAACAAACAAAAACACAATTCCAATGGAATTATTGTTTGAATAACAAATGTACATTTGCTCAAAAGACTGTTTTATGGAGAATTCCCACAAGATAAGCACTCCTATTCTGGTATGAAAAAGCAATAGAAGGACAGTCTTAAGGTCACACTAGAGAACTTTGGAATTAATAGTATGATATAGTATGACATAAATCTCCCGCATTGCATATCCTAATAGAAAAGATTCTGTGTTCTATAATCAAAACTGCTTTATAGTAACTCAAAAAAAATGCAAAAGGTAAAAATTTAGAGAATCTACTTCAATTGTTCCCATGGACTATTTGTGCTCTATTTGTGGTAAAGTGTTCTAAGTTCATATTGGTATGATCAGCTTCAGTTAGATATACTGTAACTTTTTTTTGATGGGTAATGCGTTTTTATTAATTTTATAATTATAATTTTTAACAGTACATATTCATGGGTAATTTTTTTTTAAATTATCCCTTGTACTCCTTTCTGTTCCGAATTTTCCCCTCCTTCCCTCTACCCCTTCCCCTAGATGACAGGCAATCCCATTCATGATAAATGTGTTATAAGATATACTGTAACTTGACTCTAACATCATGATGTAATTTTGATCCTGTTTAAGAATAAAGAACAACAAACATATATTCTTACCTCTTTGAAACAAATCTGGTGACAGTGAAGTTCAAGCATTGCTCACCACCACCACTCTTTTTTCCCCCTCAATTATAAAAGTTGTTCTTTGAGTGCCTCCTTTATATGAGAAAATTTGCCCCATTCTACTTGTTCTTTCTCTCATCTCCCAGGAATCTTTCTTTTTTTACCCCTTCATAGTCTAGAGATCATCCCCACATTGTCAACTCAAATATGTGCCCTCTGTTACTGTAGTTTCTTTTTATCTGCTCTAATAATGATGGGGGTTGAGGTCCCTTTAAGATTCTTTTCTAATTGCCCATGGCTGACCTTGATTCACAAATCCTGGTCAGAGGCACCCTTTGAATATCTGGGCCCAGCCCTACTATCAGCTCAGCTTCCCCCAGCCCTCACCTGATCTGAGCTAACTGGAAAGCCCACCAAGAACTTGGAACTACCCACAATCTTTTGGGTATAAAAGAGGTGATCCAGAACTTCCTCTTTGCAAGAGCTCTCCCAGCGGTATCCTTCCAGCCATGTAAGGGTTCCTGCCCACCCAGCGGCCACCTCTGGCCCTGGCATCTTTCTAACTGAGTTTTACTTCCAAATTACTACAATAAACCTTTTATTTATCAATCTAGGTTTTCTGGCCTGTAAATTCATTTTACAGGGGACACTGCGCCTCATGGGATTTATCTTTCTATCTATGCGCCAAGAAATGGGGGTCCCCCTTTCCTTTCCCTCATTAATAATGATAAAGTTTTTAGGAGTTACATATGTGTTCTGATATAGGAACAAGAAGTGTTTAACTCCATTGTATCTCTTGCATTATTCTTTTAACTTTATCTTTTTATTCTTTACTCTTTAATTTCCCCTTTTGTATACAACTATATTTTTCATCAGAAATGTTTAAGAGTTCTCTATTTCATCAAATAACAATCCCCCCCAAAATAAATATACTGAATGTTGCTGGGCACACTATTTTTGATTATAATACTATCTCTTTTGCCCTCTGGAATATTATATTCCAATCCCTGTGCTTTGTTAATGTGAAAACTGCTAAGTCTTGAGTGATCCTGATTATGACTCAATAATATGCAGATTGTTTTTGGAATGCAATATTTTTTCCTTCACCTCAGAGCTATACAATTTGACTGTAATATGCCTAGGAGTATTCATCTTGAGATCTCTTTCAGAACCTGACTGGTAGATTCTTTTCATTTCTAATTGACCCTCTGAATATGAGAATTTGGAGCAATTTTCCTTGAAATTTTCTTTTTCCTAATTTTTTTTAATTTTCCAAAGTTATGCATAAAACATTGTTTTTTGGGTTGTTTTTTTTTTTTTTTTTTTTTTTTTTTTTACAAAGAAGTAGAAATTTAGGGGATTCCCATCAATTGGGAAATGGCTAAATAAAGTATGGTATATGATTATGATGGAATATTATTGTTCTATGGGAAATGATGAACTATTCCCCAAGATAGGCATCCTCTCCATTTGAAATTATTTTGTCTTGAGAAGAGAGTTACTAGGAATATATATATATATATATATATATATATATATATATATTTTTTTTTTTTTTTTTTTTTGTACACAGAGGTAATTTTCCTTTTTTCTTTTTTCAAATCTCTTTTCGTATTTATGCTTAGTAGTCCTGTATTTGAAAATCAATTCCATTCAAGTCTGGCTTTTTCATCACAAATGTTTGAAAATCATTTATTTTTTTTCAATGACCACCATTTCCTCTGAAGGATTTATAACATATAATCATAATATATTATAAAATATAATATTATATATCATATAATATATTATATATTCAGTTTTGCTGGGTAGGTGATTCTTGCTTGTAATTCTAGCTCTGTTGCTCTTTTTTCATATTCCAACCCCTCTTATCCTTTAATGTAGAAGCTGCCAAATTTTATGTCATCTTTACTGTGACTCCACTATACTTGAAATGTTTCTTGCTGGATGCTTGCAATATTTTCTCCTACCACTGTACTCCTGCCATTATGGTAGAATCACTGGCTCTCAAAGCTGCGGTCCAAACTTCATGAGTGTTATACAGCTGTTTTCAGAAATCATTTTAGAGACCTTATCAAAAGCCTTCTTTTCTTCCCTAGAACTGTGAGGAGTATCCTTCTGCTTTGTGGCTGTGAGTTCTTATCTGCTAAAGTAAAGAAGAAAAAAAGAGTCCTTTTTCGGTGCTAGGACAGCAACCTTCTGTGGGCTGAGGCCTAAGGAGCTGTCATTTCCACCAGCAGTACCTGGTTTGCTAGTTTCCCATAATCCTCTCACCTTATTGAAATAAACCTTTCCACTGGAAATTAGTATGGCAGAAATTAGATATGGATCCACACTTAACACCATATACCAAGATAAGATCAAAATGGGTCCATGATTTAGGCATAAAGAGGGAGATAATAAATAGATTAGAGGAACAGAGGATAATCTACCTCTCAGACTTGTGGAGGAGGAAGGAATTTATGACCAGAGGAGAACTAGAGATCATTATTGATCACAAAATAGAAGATTTTGATTACATCAAACTAAAAAGTTTCTGTACAAATAATACTAATGCAAACAAGATTAGAAGGGAAGTAACAAATGGGGAAAATATTTTTAAAAACAAAGGTTCTGACAAAGGTCTCATTTCCAAAATATATAGAGAACTGACCCAAATTTATAAGAAACCGAACCATTCTCCAATTGATAAATGGTCAAAGGATATGAACAGACAATTCTCAGAGGAAGAAATTGAAACTATATCCACTCACATGAAAGAGTGTTCCAAATCACTACTGATCAGAGAAATGCAAATTAAGACCACTCTGAGATACCACTACACACCTGTCAGATTAGCTAAGATGACAGGAACAAATAATGACAAATGTTGGAGGGGATGTGGGGAAACTGGGACACTAATACATTGCTGGTGGAGTTGTGAAAGAATCCAGCCATTCTGGAGAGCAATCTGGAATTATGCCCAAAAAGTTATCAAACTGTGCATACCCTTTGACCCAGCAGCGCTACTACTGGGATTATATCCCAAAGAAATACTAAAGAGCGGAAAGAGTCATATATGTGCCAAAATGTTTGTGGCAGCTCTTTTTGTTGTAGCTAGAAACTGGAGGATGAATGGATGTCCATCAGTTGGAGAATGGTTGGGTAAATTGTGGTATATGAAGGTTATGGAATATTATTGCTCGGTAAGAAATGACCAGCAGGAGGAATATAGAGAGGGTTGGAGAGACTTAAATCAACTGATGCTGAGTGAAATGAACAGAACCAGAAGATCACTGTACACTTCAACAACAATGCTGTATGAGGATGTATTCTGATGGAAGTGGAAATCTTCAACATAAAGAAGATCCAACTCACTTCCAGTTGATCAATGATGGACAGAGGTAGCTGCACCCAGAGAAGAAACACTGGGAGGGGAATGAAAATTGTTAGCACTAATATCTGTCTGCCCAGGTTGCATGTACCTTCGGATTCTAATGTTTATTGTGCAACAAGAAAGTGATATTCGCAAAAAAAAAAAAAAAAAAAAGAAATAAACCTTTCCATCTAACCTTCCAAGTTGTCTTTGGTGATTATGGCTGAGAGGTGTGGAAACTGTCAGTACCACCACTGATTCAAAGGCTCCAAGGCCCATTTCTGCTTTGCTGACAACTGAGGCAGAACTAGGGCTAAGACTGGGGTTCGCCTGATGTAGCCTCTTCTAGGATTTTACGCTGTACTTCCACACTAGTGGCTGCAGACCTTTCCTACTGATCCAAATTAGCTTCTGATAGAAAGTTGTTCCACTCCATCTTTTGTGTGTTCTGATGCTCTAAATATTATTTAAAATAATTACTTAAAGGAATTTGAAAGGATTTAGGAGAGAGCATGGTAAGTCCCTGCCTTAACTCCTCCATCTTGGCTCTGCTCCTGCCCTTGATAATTTCTTGAGATATGTTGTCTAAGCCCCTTTTTCATAAATTTTAGGTACTTCTCTAATTATTAAATTATCTTTTCCTGATCTGTTTTCTGATGAGATATTTCACATTTTCTTCTGCTTCTTCATTCTTTTGACTTTTATTGTTTCTTTATGTCTAATGGAGTCATTAGCTTCTATGTGCTTTATTCTAATTTTTAAGGAATTATTTTCTTCAATGAGCTTTTGTACCATTTTTCCCATTTGGCTTATTATGCTTTTAAAGGAGATTTTTTTTCAGTTAGTTTCTGTGCCTCTTTAGGCCAATTATGGTTATTAAGATATTCTCTTCAGTATTTTTGTACCACTTTTACTAAGTTGTTAATTCTCTTTTCATAATTTTCTTAAATAACTCATTTATTTTGCCAATGTTTCCTCTACCCCTCTTATGCCTTTAACTCTTCCAGAAATTATTGTTGGGCTTGGGTGCAATTAGCATTTTCCTTTGAGACTTTGTAGCCATTTTCACATTGTTGTCTTCTGCATTTATGTCTTGGTCTCTCTTATAACCACAGTACCTTTTTATACTCAAATTTTTTTGATTGTTTGTTCATTTTCCCTGCCTATTTCTTAACTTTGAACTTATGTTGAAGTTTAGCTCTGTTTATCTGGGAATGGGAAAGCAATGTGCCAACTTACATCCTTTTTTGTGCTACAATTTTAGAGCTAATTCTGGGGAACCTCCAAGTTTTGGTGCTTCCAAGTTATTCTGGGAAAGTTGTGGACACTGCTCTCCTAGTGTGCACTCAGGTCTTTAACCAGAAAGGGACTCTGCTCTTCTGTAGGAATTCTACAATTTCTAGTTTTCTTCTTAGCCTTGGAACTGTAAGTTGGATTTTCCCTGGAACTACTATCTGAAATTGCTTATGGGTAATTGAGTTGCCAGTTGACACCACTTCCATCCAATGCCAGCAAAGAGTCTTTGTCATTTCTTTCTGAGCAGATTTCTGACTCTCGCTGAGAACTCCTGAAGGTCTTGCACAGATTCCAAGGTGCACAACTAGTGTTTCAGTTAGGTTCCACACTACCACTCATTCTAGAGTTACAGATTTCTCCTGTGGACTTTCTGAGTTGTTTTAGGCTGGGAAAATATGTCTCGCTGACATTTTATTGGTTCTGCTGCTCCAAAATTTTATTTGAGGCATTTAAAAGTGTGTTTGGAGAGGAATCTAGCTTTAGTTTTTATCTTTAGACATGTCTAGCCTCAATATTTTTGCAAGTGTTTTATCTCAAGAAACAGAAGAGGATACAAGAAGTGTAAGGATTTTTTAATGTATGCCAGAGATGTTATAATGAGGTATAAAAAATAGAGGTGGGACATCCAGACCAATGATGTTTGCATGGCAAATGAGAGAATATGAGAAAATGTTGGCATTTAAGGGATAGGTTTCTGCACTATGAAGCATCCTGAAATCATGGAAAGCAATCAGCAAGTTCTCAGTTATAATCCAGCTCACTTTTTCCCTGTCTCTCCTACAAATCTAAAACTAAATTCATTCTGCTGCCCATAAGCTTCATTATTCTTTCCTTTATGAACACTTGCCAGATCTAGCAGACATGCCAAGCTTCAAAAGTAGGTACCACCTGCTTGGAGAGAAGCAACCAGTTTTCTCTAGGAGGAACCACGACTCACCAAAAAAATACAGAAACTCCTTGAAGGAACCAATGGACATGGCTTATTTCAACTTCTTCCAAAACCTTTAATGGGGTGGCATATCAAGTTTATTGATAAAAATTGAGTTATAATGAAATTGAGCCTAATATTTTGTCATGCATTAAAAGCAGGAGGAAAGATAAATGAAAACTTCTCTAAATGGAAATGTAATAATGGAGTCCCCCCAAAATAAGAGTGGAATTGATTTTACTTAACATTTTAATAAATTATATGAAAGGGGCTCTTGCAGAGTGAAACCGGTATATGTATGCAGATGACACTCTGCTCCTTCTTGCAGGAATGTGCCAAGTTACTGAGGAAAAACTGCCAGGAGATTTCACAAGGCTGGATGAGTGGGCAGACAAGTGGCCAATGAGCTTCAACGTGGGCAGGTGTGAGGGAATGCATTCTGAGCAAAAAACAATCCAAACTATAGTTTTAGAAAGTGATGGACCCAAGAAAGCCACTGACAAAACTTCACAATCTGGTTGTTGCTTACCTTTGTAAATTTATTTCATTGAATTCTCCTTCTCATGTATAATTTGCCTATGGACACAATGTCTCACTATTAAAATATGAGATCCTTGAAGATAGGGCTTGTTTTTTCTTCATCTTTATATTCCCAGAGCATAATCTAGTGCTTGGCATATAATAGTTGCTTCTTGATTGACTGATTCATACACTATTTAACTTAATTCTCCTTCTTCTATGTATTCTGAATATTTTATTTATATAAACATTATTGTGCTCCCTCTTCCTCTAAAAAAAAAGAATACAAACATTTTTAGGTCAAAAATGATTTCATTTTTGTCTTTCTATCCCTAGCATTTAGCACAATGCCTGGGATATAATAAGTATTTAATAAACATTAGGTACCAATTGATTGCTATATAAACTATGGCTCTTAAACTATGGTTTGTGACCTCCTATGGGATTGCAAACAAACCTATATACTCTTGGTCGAGTACAAAAATATCTCAGGTGAAGATAAGTATAAGTGGAAAAAGTTTAAGAAGCCCTATTATAATACACAGAAGTTAACCTTACTTTTTTTTTCTTTGAACTTGATATAAAAGATACCTTTCTGGAATATGAAGCATGCTGAAGTAATGGAAAGCAATGAGCAGATTCTCTAGATGTAATCCAGTCCACTCTCTTCTGCAAATCTAAGTAAACCTTCTTTAAATCTTTCTTGAGATACAAAGAGAGTATTTATCTTGCAATGGCCTTCTCCCTTTTCTTCAATATTTTAGAACAATTTTTAAAAGTTCTATTATATATTAAGGCTACTAAACAAAGACATAGGTTTGAGAAGAATTCATACAAATTAATGAATGAAATCTTACTCTGATAACTCATTTTGGCTTGCAAGAAATTGCAACTTTGAGGACACTGAATTCTCAAAGGTATTTCATTCAACAAAAATCAACATATCCTAGAAGACAAAGAGCTGACATTAGCATCAGAATGAGAAATCCTTAGGTTTAAGTCCTGCCTAAAATATAGACTGAATTTGTATCCTGGGCAGGACATTTAGCCCTTAGTCACCCAGGAAATTCTCCAAGATTCTAAATTTTATAATATATACTTGGAGTTCCATAAACAATGAAAAACAATCCCATTGTCAATGTAAACCTATCCTTCCCATTAAAAATAAAATTCAGCATTTCTAGTATAGGCAATTTAGTTGTTGACTACAAGCCTGGCCATGAACAAAATGCTGATTTTTTTTCATGGACCAAATTTGGAGACATTAATTGCCAAGTTGATAACACAAGTGATAATATATTTTCAACTATATCTAACTATCTATTAAGACTTAGAGATTTTGTGATGTATGCTTATAGAGAGAAGGAGGACCTACCAGAGATTGTCTCAATGACATATCAATAATATAATATTAAGTTATGTTTGAGAACACATTTAGTTCTTGAAGTGGATATCTGGGAAATAATTGTAGCACCCCCAAATCTGTACATAGATATCCTGTTTGAGATATGATTTAAGAATGGATGCCCATGGGACAGCTAGGTGGCGCAGTGGATAGAGCACCAGCCTTGAATTCAGGAGGACTAGAATTCAAATCTGGTCTCAGACACTTAACACTTCCTAGCTGTGTGACCCTGGGCAAGTCACTTAACCCCAGCCTCAAAGGAAAAAAAAATGGATGCCCATTTGATTGGATCCAATGTAGATTCTAACCCATTTCCAACCTGTGATCTAAGAGATATTCCTCTTTATGTGAGTCCTTAAAAGCATCCCAAGCTATTGGCAAAGAAGGCTTATATATGCCAGATCAGATCCTTTACCTCGAACTGCATGCCCCAATACATTGTGCATCATTTTTAGTCACTGTACAAACTTAATTGTAATGACTGGAATGGCTCCAAAATCCATGATATAGAGATGGCATATAACTGGGTGTGCACATTAGGATGATTACATCTAAATCAAATTCGATTCATTTCACAATCACAAAGGCCAAGACAGAAAAGGGCACTTGGTTGCCGATTGAAAACTTTCCAAGATAACAGTGGAATGCATTTGATCAGAGGCATTAACTGGCAGAGGGAAAGAAAGCAGTTTGTCAGCTTGTGGAAGTTAGAAAAAGAAGATCAATATTGAATTTTTTTTTCCTGTCCTGAAGACCAAGTTACACTTTTGTGTCTTTGTTTTCTTGTTTGTTTGTTTTTAGTAATAGTACTATCCCAAGCTGTAAAACATAGAAGATTAGTTTGGGATAGTGAAAATGATGCTTGATTATTTAGTCTAAGGATCGATGTTTGAATCTTTCTCACTTCTTTCACATCCTACTAGTGTAATTTTAGGCAAGTCAATTTCCCTGAACCTCAGTTTCATTATAAACACACAGATAGATAGACATGACATGAATATGGGCAAATAGATAGACAGAAAGATAGATAATTAAGATGGATAACTGGATGGATAGATAGAAGGATGGATAGACGGACCATAAATATACTCACCATATTATGAGAACTTCACCTGCATTGTTCAGTCCTTCTGTTATATAGATAAATATATATATATATATGATGTATATATGTGTGTGTTTGTATATAGATAGATAATTTAGATAGATCTCTCCATATATAAATATCTCTCTCTCTCTCTCTCTCTCTCTCTCTCTCTCTCTCTCTCTCTCTCTCTCTCTCTCTCTCTCTCGGATATGAGAAAGAAAAAAAAGCCATTTCTAAGATCCCTTTTAACTCTAAATCTATAACTGTGTATCATATGATCATAATGCCTTCAAATATTTCCATAGCCTTAATAATGGATGACAACACAATATATTTATAGATGGAAAGAATTTCAGACCCTACTCAGTTCAACCTCTTTTTACAAATGAGGGAAACTAGGGTCCATAAAGTTTAAGCAATTTGTCCAAAGTCACACAGGTAATAAATGAGGAAAGTGAGAGCAAACCTAGGTTATATGATTTCAAATCCATTGTTTTTTTTTTCCTTTGAATCAGGTTGCATATTATGTTTCTCATCAACTCAAGACTTTCTGAGAGAAAAAATACAATAATACCTATTACTGTGAAGAAGAAAATAGCTGGATTATGAATGATATTGACAATAATCCATGTATACATAATTTCTGTAGATAGTGAAGTGAATAAAATATGTCCAATAACTTCCAGTTAAAGTTTGTTTTGGAAGAATCATTCTTTCTGTCAGTTCTGCAGGAAAGTGAAAAGCTGTGCTTCTGAATGAGGAGGATGAGTGACAAGGGCAATCTCTGAAATCTAATAGAGAAGTGCTCAAATTTCCAGACTGATCTCTTTCTTGATTTTCCTTCTCTGTTTTTACATTTCATGTAGGTGAGATTTGGGAGCTGGCAACTCCTCCCACTTGAAGTAGAAAGAAGAAGAAACACGGGAAACATTTCTCCTGTTTCTGTGTCAAGAAAATCTTACAAAATTTTGTAAAAAGTTTACATTTTCCCACTCTCCAACTAAGTTTTGTCCAATTGATTGACAGGTCCCAGCTATTTACCATGAGTTCCTAGACTCATGATACATTTTCATCAGAAGCATTGTCAGCCAACAAGAAATGATGCATTTTACTATTTATCTATCATATTTTCAGTGACAAGTCAGGGTCTAGTTTCAGAAACAGAGCTATTTATCCATCTTTGGTGTCCAGATAATTCTTGGTTTTTCCATGAAATTACAGTATGCACAGCAGCCATATCCTAGTAAGCCATCTTATCAGATAGGTTAAACTAGGTTAAGCAGAACTGACAGGACTCAAATCCATAAATGAGTTGGAGGGTGTCTACTCCAAGCAGTTAAAGAGTTCACTTGGTGGATTGGTTCAATAAGGAAGAAATTGTTCCAATGGTCATGAATGTAGCTGTATGTAATATGTAACAGGCATTGGACTAAGTATTTCATAAATATTATCTCATTTAATTGTACAACAACCCTAGAACATAGATGCTATTATTGTTCCCATGTTATAGTTGAGGAAACTGAGGCAGATAAAAATTTAGTGACTTTCCCAGGTTCATAGAGAAAATAAGCTTTTGAGACTGAATTTGAGCTCAGGTCTTTCTGACTTTACCCTCAGTACTCTTTTCACTTCATGACTTAGTCATCCAATTCAACATCTCACTGTAGAAACTCAGTATCTTTAACTTTTGGTCATTCTGACTTAGTTTATACATTCCCAGTAACTGACCATTTCACTTTTGAACAACTTTAATTGTGAGAAAAGCAGTTTATAAACACATATGTATGTGAATATGTGTGTATGTGCAAGGACATATATCTATGTGTAAATATATGTGTTGTATACATATATACATATATGTGTATACATACATGTGTGTATATTCTTACTTCATTGCTGGAGGCGCTGATGCACACTAAGTTATCAGATGAGTTCAATAATAATTTGATTTTGCACTGTTAAAGACGAATCAAGAAAAATAATTATTAATATCCCTAAATGGACTTTAATTTCTCTACTTCCTGGACTATGAATCACAGTCTAAATGAAGACTCTGGGCAGACATGAGAGCTAGTGTCAAGCTACACAATTTTAATAGTTATCATGTGGAACAGAGGCTAGTCTCCTTCTGTTTGGCCCCAAAGGGCATGACCAGGAGTAACATATGGAAGTCACAAATTAGATGTTTCTATTAAATGTGATTTTTAAAGGTATGGCTTTTTTTTTTGATACATAAGTACCAAAACACCATAGTAATATAACTGGAAGATAAATTAAAACCACATACATTTATTTTAGGGATGAGAACATTTCTAGATATGCCTAATTTTCCATGATCCCATTTAGGATTTTCTTGGCAAAGATACTGGAGTAGTTTGCCATTTCCTTCTCCAGCTCATTTTACAGATGGGGACACTGAGGGAGACAGAGTGAAGTGACTTGCCCATAATCACACAGCTTGTAAGTGTCTAATGCTGAATTTGAACTCTTACTCCAATCCCAGTATTATATTACCTAACTGTCCATGAGGAAATTTAGGCCCAAAGAAATTAAGCTCACACTCACATACCTGTTAAGCAGAATTCAAATCTTGGTTTTCTGACTCTAAAATACAACATTCATTTTCAATAAGCTTTTACTAAGCTCCTATTTTCTACTAAGCAATAAGTTGGATTTTAGATATAGTCAAAAATGAAATTGATAATGATCTCAAAGATCTTAATTATTATTAATGTCTAAGCATAAACATCATATATACAGAAATAGATGCAAACTATATGTAAAGTCATATTGACTTTTCTATAGCACCTACTATGTGCCAACCACTTTTTTTCCAAATATTGCATTTGATCCTTACAACAACAGCCCTTAAGCATACTACTATTATACCCATTTCACAACTGAAAAAGATAAGCAGAAGCAAAGTGACTTGCCCATAGTCAAACAGCTGGTTAACTGTCTGATATTAGATTTTAATTTAGGTCTTTCTGAGTCTAGGCTCAGTGCTTCATCCACTGTGCTACCAGCTGCCTCTGGCACTAGCAGCTAGGAGAGCATAACCTCATAAGGTGAAAGACACCTTAGAACATTTAAATTAATCAGTTCATTTTACAGATAAATAGCTTAGTAACAGAGTGGGTATTTTAATCCAGATGCACCCACTCCAAATCTAGCATTTTTTTCATAACAATTCATATGACTCAATTATTTAAAGATTAGGATTTATATAGGAGGTAGTATTTAAGGTGAACCTTGAAGTAAGAAAGAATCCTCTGTTCTTTCCATGATACCACTTTACTTCCATGTTCTAAATGCTCTAAAACATAGTAGAATATAAGCTTCACGAAGGCAGGAAGTATTTGCTTTTCCCTATATTTAGTGTTGTGCCCTGTGGTCAGGGCACTAAAAATTCACTAGATGATTTTTTTTCTCTACAAAATCTGAAAAGATTTATTCTTATATGTCTGTAGCTACTAGATTTCTCACAGCTATTGCTTGTAAACTATTTTATTTTACTCCCAACTGTCTCTTTTATGTCATTATTTCAGAAAAATCCCTAGCCATAATGCACTTCATTTGAACACTCAAGGCTGTTTCTCCATACCTTTTCCAGGCACTTTGCTCTTTCCTTTACTACCTCTCTTCTATGTTCAATTCTAGAATCATAATTCAATGATCTGAGTCATTGTTTGTAAATTGATCATGTCAATTTACTCCCTTATCATAGCACTAAATTCCTGTAACTTTATAGGTAAAAAAGCTCCTTCCTGCTCATTCTACATGTGCGTATATGTGTGTGTATGTGTGTGTGTGTGTGTGTATGTATGTATGTGTGTGGTTTATTGAGGGCAAAGATTGTGTGCTTTAGTATTTGTATACCTATCTCTTAGCACTTATAGTAAAGACACCTTCATTTTCCTTCATTTTCATTCATATTTGATCAATGAGCAAGTGAGAATATGTTTACTGTCTTTGCTGGAGGATATAAAATAATAACAACAATATAGGTAGCTTTTCTCTTGAACTATGAGATACACAAGCACTTTATTTGCCTTATATTGATCCTGACAAAGACAAAGACAAAGGAAATAGGTACTCAAGATTATACCCAAGGTGACATAGAAAATTCACAATAGAAGCAAAGTGAAAGCACCCAGGTTTTCTGATTCTGAATCCAATTTTTTTTCCCCAAATATACCATGTTTCTGAGACTATATACAGTGGTCCTCAAACTTTTTAAAATAGGGGGCCAATTCACTGTCCCTCAGACTGTTGGAGGGCCAGACTCTAGTTAAAACAAAAACTCTCACTCTGTCTCCGCCCCTCAGCCCATTTGCCATAACAGGCGGCTACATAAATGTCTTCAGTGGGCCACATATGGCCTGCGGGCTGTAGTTTGAGAACCCCTGCTATATAATATAGTCAAAAACTGATATGTAGTGAGTCTGAGTACTAAGATAGAATTACAAAATTACCCAGGAGTTCTAGAAGTAAAAGAAGAAACTCTAGTTTGCATGAACCCAAGAAAATGGCAAAGCATTCCAGTATCTCTGCCAACAAAATCCCAAATGGGGTCACAGAGTGTTGCACATGAATAAAAATGACTAAATAACAAAGAGGAAATATTACTGACCCAGTACCAAATAGAGTCCTCATGGTTAAAACCCCCTTCTCATTTCAGATCTCTCTAATCCATCATCCACTGGAAGGCAATTCACTCATGGCCGCACAAACAAACATTCCAAATGCTGAGTTACCTTTCTGCATCATTATTTTGCAAAGGTAACTTTCAGTGAATTTCTTGCACTCTGGCAAAGAGCCAAGATGCTCTGAACCAACATGCTTATCAGTGCTCCTTGACAAACAGCATGAACCCACACAAGAATCAAATTTAGTGCTAAAAGGGGCTTTAGAATATGTGTACATCATAGAGATCTACATATATTTAAATTTTTACTTATTTATATTCATATTTATATTTACATAAAACGAAGTTAATAGACTTTTGCCAAGGTCATACACATAAAAGTGTCAGAGCCAGCAGGATTTGAATCCAGATATTTCCAATATATGTCCCAGGTTTTACCACAATATCACAATACTTTTTTTTTTATACTGTTCCATCTTCTTTATTTCTCCTACTCTACCCTATGATTCTGACTCTTCTTTATCTCTTCTTCTTTTTATTATTAATTCAATTAAATATACAATATGCATATAAATGTTAGTAAATATATATACACACATATATGTGTACATACATTGTGGATCATATTTTACCAGTGGGAAAAGAACAAAATCAAAATCATTTTTTCATTCTAGGGGCTTATTTTTTTTTTTTTTGGAGAAATTAGTCTTACCTCAGCCTACCTTTCCAGCCTTATTGCACATCACTTCTCCCCACAAACATTGCAATCAGCTGAACTGACCTTCTTTATGCTCCTCATACATGTATTTCATATTCCCTCCCTGATTTCACACTGTCTAACCTCCATGGCTAGAATGCACTCATTCTTTAAATTGTCCCCCAGAATCCTTAATTAATCTCAAGACTCAACTCAAGCATATCCTTTACATGAGGCCTTTTCTAATTTTCCCTATCATTGGTAGTGTTCCTTGTCCAAATACATTTGCATCTGTATGCTCTCTCTTCCTCCCTCCCTCCCTTTCTCCCTTTCTCCCCTTCTCTCTACCTTTGTCATCTCTCTCTGACTCTGTCTCTGTCTCTCTGTCTATATCTCCATGTATGTGTCAATCCATAATCATTTATTAAATAAATGCCTGCTATGTGCCAAATGCTATGCTAAGCCCTGGGAATACAAAGAAAATTTAAAAAAAACATCGCTGATTTTGAGAACATCACAATCTATGCATGAGATAACATATTCAATTAAATATGTACAAACTATTTATATAAAGGATAAATAGAAAATAATCTGCAGATCTGCAGAGGGAAGACACAAGAATTATAGAACATCAGAAAAGGTTTCTTGTAGAAGGTATTATTTTAGCTGTTGCATGAAGGAAGCCAGAAGGTGGAAATGAAGAAGGAGAGAATTCAATATATGGAAGACAGTGAGTATTATATAATTATCAACAAGCAATATTAAGCACGTAGTATGTATATCAAAATATAAGAACATTGAATGCATCCTCCCCTTCTTTGTAATCTTAGATAAATGAGAACTATCTTTCCAAATTACTCAGGGCTAGCAAGAAGATAGGCAGACTAGCCCAAGTATTGTTGTTTTTTTATTGAGTGTCCCCATTTGGAGTTTTCTGCACAAAGTTATTGAAATGGTTTGTTGTTTCCTTCTCCAGCCCATTTTGCAGATGAGAAACTGAGGTAAACAAGATTAAATTATTTTCTTAGGGTCATAGAGGTAGTAGGACAGATTTGAATTCACAAAAACTACTGGCTCCAATTTCTATCTGCTGTACCACCTAGCTTTTTTCCCAAGTATTATCGTATTATTGGCATCCAATAACAACTCAATGAGTATCAATTATTTCCTGCCTCTGAAGAAGATAATAAGGTTGCATAAAGTTACACAAGAGCTATAATATTGAACTTAGGACAGTTCCCTATTAATATTAGAGAAGCCAAATCAGTCAGTCTTAGACATACCGTGTTTACTTTACCTCTTTGACTCTGTTTATAATATATCCCTTATTTGTAATGCCTTCCTTACCCCTTATTACTTTTCAAAGTCCAACTATTTTCAAAGTAAACCAGATTTAATGTGTTCCTATGAACCTTCCACCTATCACTCAGGTTAAAAATTCAAGTCTATAATAATCTTTCCCCATTATAAATATTAAATATTATAAATATTATTATAAACATTAAATTTTCATCAATATGTGCCACTGCTTAAGAGATCTTATAATGTTTTTAGTTTTTCATGCATTTATGAAACTTCCATCAACAATATATAAGTTCCTTCAGCCAAGGGCTCTTTAATTCTTCTCTATGTTATCACACAATGGACAATGTGTTGGTCCCAGAATCAAACTGGAGGAGGAGAAAGAATTAGATCTCCTTCAAAAAACTGCCAAGTCCTTTTAGTGACTTCAGACTTCTCCCTGAAACAAAACCCCATCTTCAGCATTCCACTGGTATTGTATGCATGGAACAATATAATCTCTGAAGAATTAAAGAAGAATGTTACTCAGAGGGCAATGGAAAGTCAATGGTGGTTGTGAATACACTGCAGCATATTACAAACTGGAAATAAAGAAAGAAAACAAAGAGGGAAAGATGTCATCAAATATTCAAATATTTGCATGAGTAAAAAAGAAGGTGGACTTACTTATGGTAGGAACCAGAGATTTTTTTTTTCTGTAAGCTCCACTGATATACTTATGATATCAAAGGAGCACAAAGAAAGCTCACCACCTATTGGGTAGGGAAGCCTAAGTGAGCCTTTTGGAGAGCAAGAGTTGCACAGGATCGGCTAGGGATGAGTGGGATGGTAACTGAATTACTGGAGAAAATTCCTATACTTATGAAGTCATAGATCCATTCAATTATTTGAGCGAAAGTAGTCTAGACAACTTCATAAAGCCCTAAAAAATAATGGGCAATCAGTAAATATTCATTACTTTATTCAGAAAAGAACCAAAAAGAATGAAAGAAGACTGTGTTGTTATTGATCAGTTATTTTATCATGTCTGATTTACCATGACCCCATTTAGGATTTTCTTGGTGAAGATACCAGAGTGGTTTGCTATCTCCTTCTGCAGCTCATTTTACAGATGATGAAATTAAGGCAAACAAGATTAAGTAATATGCCCATGTGTGAGGCTGGATTAGAATTTAGGTTTTTCTGTCTCCAGTTCCAGATGACTGTACTGTAGTTTTCCTACATACTAGAAAAGCCTTTACTAAAGTATCTTAGGGTATCTTAATAGATAAATATTATCAGGGGGAATCCAGAGAAAGAACAGGCATTTGCTCAGCATTCCCCTTAGTCCTTAAGGATGGATATACACTTTGTAGCAACATACTGAGTGTTTTGCTCCAAAATTCCAGCAGAATCAATAGCCCTCCTCAATTGTTCAGCCCTGTTCTCTCATATCATTTTGACCAGTTGCCCCGGGCTGCAATTCCTTTCCGTTTCACTCAATATCATCACTCTTTGCCAGACTCAAAATCTCAGTTTGGTTTTGAATAATTCCTTGCTTTTGTACAAACCACTTGTGATTTGATAGAGTCCTTAGTCAAAGTAGATTTCTTCTTGTTAAACCTAATTGAAATAGCTTTGATTTATTCAAAGTGGTACCTAGATCTAGTGAACAATCAGTGTGTATTTTTCTTTGATGACTTGTTTCTGAGTTTAGGAATTTTACACATATTATAAATGGAGTAAGAAGTTTGGATTGATTTACTCAATTGACTTCCACCTTTATACTCAAATGTTATGACTTGCTGTTATCCTCCTTCTTCTGGGTTGCCCTCCAATAAACAAGTGTCATCTTGTAAATGTCCTTCAACCCTGTTTGTCTCAACTATAAAGGAAGTGGGAGAAAGAAATGGCAAGCCACTACAGTATATTTTCCAAGAAAACCCCAAATAGAGTCATGAAGAGTCAGACACGAAGAACATTAAGTAAAAGGACCAAAGTCAATCTTTAAGTGCTTGAAAATCTGTCATATTGGGACAGCTAGGTAGGATAGTGGATAAAGCACTGGCCCTAGACAGCACTCAAATTGGGCCTTATATACTTACTAGCTGTGTGATTTTGGGAAAGTCACTTAACTTTGCCCAAAAGAAAAATCTGTCATGTAGAAGAGGAATGAAACTTACTGTTTTCTATTTAAAGCTGCCAGGCATCAGAAATCTAGGTTAACCTCTTAATTGCACTGATAATGAAACTGATTTCCAGAGTTCTCAATTTTTTTTTCAAAGTCAGTCAGGTAGTAAAGTAGAAAAACCAAAATCAAATTCAGGTCTTTTGATTACAAAACACATCTTTCTTTTTATATCCTTTCCATAACTGGAATACTTTCCCTCCTTGTCTCTGCTTGCTAGTTTTCCTGATTTCCTTCAACTCTCAGATAAAATCCCACCTACTGGAAGAAGTTTTTTTTTTTTTTTTTCTGATCCCACGTTATGTTAATACCCTCCCTCTAAGATTATCTACAATTCACCTGGCATAGATTTAATATGTACATAGTCATTTGTGTGTTGTATCCTAAATTATATTGGAAATTTCTTGGGATCAAGGAATGCTTTTACCTTTCATTTATTTTATCCTCAGTTCACAGTAAATATTTAATAAATGCTTCTTGATTTGCCATTGATATACTAACTTTATTTTTTTTTTTGCTTGGTCTCAGAGGATAGAAAAGGAAACAATGGATATTTCAATTCTGTTTAAAGAAAACATTAAAAATTAAAAGAAAAAATCTTCCTACTAATTTAAAGTGGGATGGTCTAGAAAAATGATGGATTCTTTGTTAATTGAGAACTTTAAGTAGAGACTTAGGTACCCATTTTTTTTTTTTTTTTGGATGTGATTGTATGAGTGATTTCTGTTGAGATAGATCTGGATGGGTTTCCTTCAAACTCTGAGATCATGTGATTGTGTGAGAACTCTTGGACGACAAGAAAAAGGGGGCACATCCTATTAGCTAGTTCCCACAATCCTCCCCCAATTGCACCCGCATACTTAAAAGATTTTACTGTAAATACTTCTTCCTCCCTCTCAACCCATTACACATTCCAAAAGAATGAAAATGTGCAATTCATGTCTCATTAAATTTTTTTTGAAATATTATCCTTTTGCATCTCCTTCACCCCCTCCTGCTTTCTCCAGAGCTGTTCTCCTTAAGAGTTTCATAGCAATTTGTTGCCATAACAACCTCTCTTCCCACTCCAAAAAGTTTAAATACCAGGTTTCTTCTGACTGTGGGTCTTCTCTGGGGACTTCTGCCAACGTTTGTTCACCAAGAAGAGCTCCTTTCCCCAGTTAGAGTTTCTGGAATTTGGAGTGTCTGGCAAAACCTTCTTGACAAAGACCCAATCCTTGCATACTGGCTGAGGCTTCACTCTTTAGAAATTGCTTCAGCAGCTTCAGAAGAGTTGATATCGCTCAAGTATCAACTAATGGCAGACTCAATTGATTTGACTGCCAACAACCTGTTTTGGGAGGTTGGATGAGTGATATAGAATGTTATCTCCAATGCCAGTTGCCAGATCGGAAAATCTATCAAAACTAGTTGCCATGAAGGTTCCTAGAATCACACATACACACACACACACACACACACACACACACACACACACACACACAGAGAGAGAGAGAGAGAGAGAGAGAGAGAGAGAGAGAGAGATAAAGAGAGAGACACGCAGAAAGATAATGTGATATATTTGATATATCAATACACTGAAGTCCAGAAAAAGAGAAATAATTATCCAAGATCACAGAGAAAGATGAGAGCCAAAGCAGTACTGAAATCAAGATGCTATTTATTAGAGATTTAAAGTGAAAAGGCACCTTAGCAGGCATTAATCTTTAGAGAGGATTTAGAGAGGAGGAAACTGAACTCTAGGGGGAAAAGTGACATGTCCATAGCCACACAGTTAGTGAGGGACAAAGCTGGTGTTTGAATTTGGATCCCTTACTCTTATTAGTCTTCTGCTTCCATGCTACAAAAACCACTTTCTCTACAACTTGTCTCTACAATTCATATCAATAACTGTTTCTACAGTTTTATTGACCAATTTCTGAACTGAATTCCTTTCCAGTAAAACTAAGTGATTAGGCTCATAGTCATGGATCATATGAGGACTGAACTTTCCAATTTATAAAACCTTCACAAATCTTATTTGTCCCCTTAACAACAGCTTTGTGAGTTGTGTTGTTATTATTCCTACTTTCTAGGTGAATATGCTAAAGTTAAGAGGGGTCAAATGACTTTTCAGGAGTCACATAGCTGGAAAATAAATGTATGCCATTGGATTCAAATCTCTATTTTCCTACCTCTAAGTCCAAAGTCTATTCCCACTATGCTGTTTTTAGATATTTGTCCATTTCTTTCATTGAAGGGAGATCTGATTCTATCCAGTAATCAGAGAAGGGACTTAGAACTCTTGGGACCATCATTTTTTCTTTTTGCTTCTCCCTATCTAAATTTAGGCCCCAAGACTGTAGGGGTAGGATTTAACCTTATACATCTCCATGAAACCACAAGTTTGTAAACTCCAAGATATTTGTTCTTTCACTATCTATCAGAGATTAAAAAGGTCAGGACCATGAAAAGGATGATTGAAAAGGGAAATAATGATCACCAAAAGCCAACAGGGCTTTGCCAACTATCAGTTATGCTTAACTAGCCTCATTTCCTATTGCAATTTTTAAAAAGATAAATAAAATGTTAAATGAATTATATATCATAAACATGATTTTATTGTTCTACATCAGTTATTTTTCCATGTCTGATTCATTATAACCCCATTTAGGATTGTCTTGGCAAAGATATTATAATGGTTTGCCATTAACTTCTGTAAGACATGTTAAGGATAAGCAAACTGAGGCAAACAGGATTTAATGAATTGCTTAAAGTCCCACAGCTACTAAGTATCTAAGGCTGGATCAGAGTGAAATTCAGTAATCATGAATAAAAAATATTTTCCTTATTTCCAAAAAAATATAAAGTCCATAATTACAAGATGTGGGAGACATAATAAGATTACCATTGTTTATCAGAGTATAATGAATATGGCAACCAAAACAAAACAATAAAAAAATCCTTATATGATCTTTGTCTGCATTCAGAGAAATAGGATTTTCTAAATATGGAGGTTAAGTCTTGCTGCACTTGACTCTTTTCATACCTCATTGAAGAATGGCTTGCTTTCTGCCTGCCACAGTTGAAGTAGACATTGCTGAGCTGGAGAATGCTAAGAAAAGGTAACCTGGATAGTGAAAGACAAAAAGCCTTCAATCAATGCCACATGACACTGATTTGCCTGTGTTTTCTTAATCATGTATGAAGATATAGAGACTTCCTGGAATGGAGCCAAGATGGTGGAATGAAGCTAGATGCTGCTCAAGCTCTCCCACTTTCTCTCAAAAAACACATGAAATCAAGTCTCTGAACAGAGTCTGATGGAATGAAACTATTCTGCAGCTCAGAATAGATTTTTTAAAAATTCAAAAAAGGTCAGTCTCACTGGGGTGAAAAGGTCAGATAGATTCTGGGAAAGCCAGTGAGCCAAAGAGCAACTAAGATTCTCCATGCTGGCTCAATAAAGGAGCAAATCAGTGGGGCATCTTCCACTTCTAGCTCAGAAGGCAAATTCTGGGAAATTAGGCTGTTTCCTGGAAAGAGCAGACAAAGCTACCTCCTATAAACACAAGGCATCCCTTTGTTCAAAGCCAAGACTCAGAGCTGCACAGGAACTTGTGCTTTGGACAGTGATCCCTTTACAACAGAAGCAGAGCTCAACCATAAAAGTAAAAAAAAAAAAAAGGAAATACCAATAAAAAAGAACTAAAGAACTAAAATGAGCAAAAACATAAAAGAACCGTGAATATAGAAAGCTACTATGGAGATACAGAAGACCAAAATATTAATTAAAACAAGGACAAAATGTCCACAGAGGAAATCTTGAAGTAATATCAAGTCCAAAGAGGCTTCTTGGGAAGTGCTCAGAAAAGACATTAAAAGGCAAATAAGAGAAGTACAGGAAAAAATGAGAGGTACATGAGAGAGTCAACAGCTTGGAAAAGGTAGGAAAAATTGACTGAAGAAAACAATTTCTTAAAAAGTAGAATTAAACAAATGGAAAAGGATGTAAAAACTAACTGAAGGAAATCATACATTAATGACTCAAACAGGGCAAATGGAAGTTAATGATTCTTTTGAAATAATAAGAATCATTCAAACAAATTAAAAAGAATGAAAAAATGGAAGAAAATTGTAAATGAATATAATAATAGCATCTATCTTACAACATTTTTAGAAAGATAATATGAGATAATATTTATAAAGTATTTAGCACAGTGAGTGGCACATATTAGGTGATATATAAATGCTTATTTCTTTCCTTGAGACTCCACAAAGCATCAAGTAAGCAGAGAGATTTCAGCCCTGCTTTTCAGGAAGATCCCTAACCATCATAATGCTGGGATTTCTTCCTTTGGTGTTCAGTTAGATTTATTATGTGTCTTTCCTCTCTTTCCTGCCACCTAGGACAATGCTTTACATTCCTGAGGGAGGACTATAGAAAATATAGTCATTGCCTTTCTAATTATAATTAGGCTGAGCTATTACTTCATATGTTTGGCTATTAATAAATATGAGCCATATCAGTGGCTTATTAGCCTCAGATGCTTCTAGAACCAATGAATAGGTTTAAAGATGACCTAGAAATGTGAGTCCAGTGATTCTAGGAAATCTTCTGGCTGGGATGTACAAATGAAAAATGATAATAAATAAAATGTATTTTTAAGGATCTTTCAGGATCAAATTCTGTCTGTTACCTCCAGTTTTAGTTCTATATCATGGGTTGCTTTTAGAGTTGTTCTGTTTTGTTTTTTTCCCAATATAACTTTGTATCCCCAGTGCTTAGCAAAATAACTGGCATGTAGTAAGTGCTTAATAAATACTTATTGAGTATTTAAAACATACCACTCAAATGGATAAATTATAGTTCTGAAATGATCCACTGTGAAAAAATTGCAATCTTGTTTGACTGGATCTACACAAACCAAAGGGGAAATTTTATCAACTTCTCTAGACACATTCCAGTAGACAGACAAGGTACGTATAGAAAAATCTAATATGCCTTCTTATCAGCAATTTAAAATTTCATGCTGAAATGAAGACGGCCTAGCTGTACCTGATCTAAAACTATATTATAAAGCATCAGTCAAAATCATTTGGTATTGGCTAAGAAATAGACTAGTTAATCAGTGGAATAGGTTAGGTTCACAGGACAAAATAGTCAATAACTATAGCAATTAGTGTTTGACAAATCCAAAGATTCCAGCTTTTGGGATAAGAATTCACTATTTGACAAAAACTGCTGGGAAAACTGGAAATTAGGCATGGACCCACACTTAACACCATACACCAAGATAAGATCAAAATTGATTCATGATTTAGGCATAAAGAATGAGATCATAAATAAATTAGAAGAACATAGGATAGTTTACCTCTCAGACTTATGGAAGAGGAAGGAATTTGTGACTGAAGAAGAACTAGAAATCATTATTGATCACAAAATAGAAAAAAAAAACTTGACTATATCATGTTAAAAAGCTTTTGTACAAACAAAATTAATGCAACCAAGATTAGAGGGAAAGCAATAAACTGGGAAAACATTTTTACAGTTAAAGGATCTGATAAAGGCCTCATTTCCAAAATATATAGAGAATTGACTATAATTTATAAGAAATCAAGCCATTCTCCAATTGATTAATGGTCAAAGGATATGAACAGACAATTTTCAGATGATGAAATTGAAACTATTTCTATTCATATGAAAAGATGTTCCAAATCACTGTTGATCAGAGAAAGTAAGATAATTGTGAGATACCATTACACATGAGGAATGTTGGAGGGGATGTGGGAAACTGGGACACTGATATATTGTTGGTAGAGTTGTGAAAGAATCCAACCATTCTGGAGAGCAATTTGGAACTATGTTCAAAAAGTTATCAAACTGTGCATACCCTTTGATCTAGGAGTGTTACCACTGGGCTTATATCCCAAAGAGATATTAAAGAAGGAAAAGGGACCTGTAGTGCAAAAATGTTTGTGGCAGTCATTTGGTAGTGGCTAGAAACTGGAAATTGAATGGATGCCCATCAATTGGAGGATGGCTGGGTAAATTGTGGTATATGAATGTTATGGAATATTATTGTTCTGTAAGAAATGGCCGGCAGGATGAATACAGAGTGTCTTGAAGAGACTTACATGAACTGATGCTAAGTGAAATGAGCAGAACCAGGAGATCATTATACACTTCAACAACAATACTATATGAGAATATATTCTGATGGAAGTATCTTCGAGAAGATCCAATTCAGTTCCAATTGATCAATGATGGACAAAATCAGCTACACCCAGAGAAAGAACACTGGAAAATCAATGTGGGCTACTTGCATTTTTTGTTTTTCTTCCCAGGTTATTTTTACCTTCTGAATCTGATTTTTCTTGTGCAACAAGAGAACTGTATGGATGTGTACACATATATTGTATTTAGGATATACTTTAACATGTGTAACATGTATGAGACTGCCTGCCATCTAGGGGAGGGGGTGAATGGGAGGTAAGGGAAAAATTGGAACAGAGATGAGTGTAAGGGACAATGTTGAAATTACTCATGCATATGTTCTGTCAATAAAAAGCTGTAAAAAAATAAAATTTCATGCTGAGAGTTCAGGCCAGACAATTCCCAAACAAACAAACAAAAAAGCCATATGATTTCCTCAAAACCAGTTCCAGTTTAATGGCTGTACAATCCAAGGTAGAGATGGTGTTTGGGGTAGTGGCCTGATGGAGGGAAGCTGAGAATGTTGGTACATATTCTCTTTAAGCCTCAAAGGGAAAAGAGAAATTTCAGAAGCTTGGTATTTACTTTTTGAAGAATCCCTTCAATTGTATAGTTAATGGTCCCAAGAAATTTCATAAATACAGGTAGTACTATGTCATTTTTGGTTCAACTAAATACCTCATTGAGCTTATTAATTATTAATTTGATTGAACTTATGAATTCTAAAAACTCCTTTGACTCAGACCTTAGTCTTGCTTATGTGAATCCTGACATAGTGTTAAATGCTGATAGTTTTTTAAATTTTATTTTTGCATGAAATTGAAAGCTTTCCAAGTGCATAAGATAAAATCCTTGCCTGAGCTGTCTCTTTTTAACCTATTTCCTTCAAGATTTTTTTGCTTAAACCATAACTGCCACTTATAAATTATGAATTTGGTCTCTGGCCTCTCCTGTTCAGTTGTATAACCTTGTTATGTTAACATAAAAATTAAACACGAGAGATGAATCAGCTAAATTGGACTCACTTATAGAGATCAAAACCACTGTAGCATAGCAGCGGAAATGGGGCTAGGAATGAAGGCACAGAGGAGTTCGATTTATTGGCTGGGAACAAAATTCAAAGAAAAAGTGAAACTAAGAAATAAGGCCAAACAGTAGTCATTAGAGTAGTTGTGGAACATAATACTGAAGAAGTAATATGATGGATCATCACACAGCTGGAGAAGGGAGATGACTCTAGGGGATGTTGAGAAGCTGAAACTGGCTATTTTTCAGTCATAAATTTAAATGCAAAAAAAGGCTTTAGATCAATTGAAGAGAATGATGGTGATGGAAATAATGATGATGAAGATGATAGTGGTGATGTAAATTAATCCAACTTTGGATTCATGTAGCAATTTCAGATTTATTTACTGTGGTTATCTAACTTGACCCTTATAATAAGCCCGAGGTTAGATGGAATAAAATATATTTTCAAAATTCATGTTATTTTTTAATTAGTATCTACTATGTTTATGCGTGCTTTCTATATTCTATTAAGTGTCTTTCTCATTGTTTCTCATTTACAATACTACATCTCACCTTCAGTGCTAGCATGGCCATGTAGGAAAAAAAGAAAGACTTTTGGGATGCAATCTGTATATATACATTGGTATATTTAAATAAATAGATAAATAGATAGATATAGCCATAGAAATATAAATATACAAATTATAGATATATAGATAGACACGTTTTTGCTGTTATTATTCAGCCATATCCAAGTTTTCATGACCCCGTTTAGGGTTTTTATGGATAAAATTAACCAGCGGTTTGCCATTTTCTTCTACAATGAATTTTACAGGGGAGGGGACTGACACTGACAGGGTTAAGTTGTTTGCCGCAAGGTCACATAGCTAGCAGATGATTAAGACTAGATCTGAACTCAGGAAGATGAAATTCTCACTTCAGGTCCAGTACTTATCCACTATACCACTTAGTTTCCCAGATATACACTTGAACAATAAATATACAATCAAGCTTTAATAGTTTAAAAGTAGAGTAAGACTTTTGGAATACTATCTATCTATCTATCTATGTGTGTGTGTGTAAATATATATTACACATATACATTTAAAATATATATATATATATAATTACACACATACAAACATATATTATATATACATAAATATATATATATACATTTAGATATATACATATATATATACATACACACACATATAAATATATATACATATATATATATTACACATATACATGTGTATATGGATGTATGTTATCTATACCCCCACATATAGGGCAGCTAAATGGAACAGTGGATAGAGTACTGGGCTTGGAGTCAGGAAGACCTGAGTTCAAATCTACCCTCAGGACACTTTGTAGCTGTGTGACCCTGAATAAGTCATCGAATCTTGTTTCTTCATCTGTAAAATGATCTGGAGAAGGAAAGGGTAAACCACTTCAGTAGTTTTGCCAAGAAAACCCCAAGATGGGATCACAGAGAGTTGGACATGACTGAAAAATGATTAAATATACTCACACATAGTGTGTGCGTAAGCTTCTTGAAATTAGAAATGATCTATATTTCTTTTTGTACTTATATCCCCAGCTGCTAGCACAGCATTTGAAATATAGTTGCTTAATGAGCATTTCTGGATTGGCTGATAATGAGCAAATTAAAATATTGAAAAAAAATCAATTAAATGATCACTATTTGACCATCATGGTCTGTACTATGGCATTACAAGGTCCAAAATAAAATCAATCTCTTCCCTTAAGGACCTTATATTCTAAGGAGGGGAAACAATACAATGGCTATAATATTTAATGCAACAATTTAATCCGTAATTACTTAGTACCTACTGTGTGCATGCGATTGTGGAAGGTGTTGGGAATATACATATAAAAGCCAATTTATCACCAATCTCAAGAATTTGCATCCAATGTAAGATGGCTAATGTATGGGTTAATTTATATTAAAAATATGAAATCTTAGAGCCCTACTAGTCAACTGCCCTTTATTTTATAGAGATGGAAAGTGTCATTGCCAGTAGAAGGGAAGGAATTTTCTCGACATTACATAATAAGCTGGTGTCAAAGTGGGGACAAGATAGAATTCATGGCATCTAATTCCCACTCCCTGACACATTTCCACACATCCTCCCCCAGGTACAGGTTGTGAATGAGCAGTTAGAAATCTGGCTCCTCCCCATACCTTTTTGGAGATTCAAAGAAAGGTGCTCCTCGGGCAGTCTGGGGCTTAGTATGAGTCAAAGTATTTTGACAAGTCCTCCACGATTCAACTACTTAGAGGGGAATTCTATTCTGACTTCCCAAATCAGGCTGCTTGAGTCAGATCAAAACAGATTGTAGAAGATGATGCCCAGGGGAAAAGAAGAAAATGTTCCACTAGAAGTCAACGAAATGGTCCTGGTGAGTCACAGACCTGGATGCTGTGCAAAAACTCTTTATCTTCATTACTTTTAAGTAATCTATAGTACCATGGGTTCCACAAAAGTCAAAACCTGCCTCTTTGTAATTTCTACATTCTATATTCTACCTTCTGGAGCAAAGCAGAATCAGGTAGTCTCTCTTACTTTTTAAAATTAATTTTTTTTTTATTTTCAAGACATATGGATTAAAAAATTTCAACATTGACCCTTGTGTTCCAAATGTTCCCCTCCTTACCCCCCGCCCCTTCCCCTAGATAGGAAGAAATCCATACAATTCTCTTGTTACATAAGAAAAATCAGCTCCAAAAGGAAAGGAAAGGATTAAGAAAACAAAATGCAAGTGAACAACAACAAAAAGAGTGAGAATGCTATGTTGTGAACCACACTCAATCCTCACAGTTCTCTCTCTGGATGCAGATAGCTCTCTTCATCACAAGATCCTTGGAACTGGCCTGGAGCATCTCATTGTTGGAAAAGCCACATCCATCACAACAGATTGTTGCATAATCTTGTTGTTGCCATGATTAATTATCTTCTGGTTCTGTCTTTTCACTCAGCGTCAATTCATGGAAGTCTTTCCAGGCCTCTCTGAAATCATCCTGTTGATCATTTCTTACAGAACAATAGTATTCCATAACATTCACATACCATAATTTATTCAGCCATTCCCCAACTGATGGGCATCCACTCAGTTTCCAGTTTCTTACCACTACAAAAAGGGCTGCCACAAAAATTTTTGCACATGTGGGTCCCTTTCTCTTCTTTAAGATCTCAGTAGAAACACTGCTGGGCCAAAGGGTATGCACAGTTTGCTAATTTTTTGAGCACAGTTCCAAATTGGTGATCCCTTTTCCACATAGCACTCAAGGAAATAAATGCAGATTTTATGCTGCCTATGAAATCACCTTTTCTTCAGGCTGAACACCCTCATATACTTCACTTACTCCTTGTATGGCTTGGTTCACACAATTATAATCTTAAGCCAAATCTCCATCTTTTACAAATAAAGAAACGAAGGCTAGTTGCAAGTAACAGGCTACCATGCCTGTTTGAACCCAGATCCTTGTCTCCAAACCCAGCAGTATACCATTGTACCCCCTTACCGCTAGAAACCACATAGAACATCTTAGGTGAAAAATATCTAGAAGTGAAGCATATTCAGCAAGAGTGCTGAATAAATAAATCCATCTCTCCTCACTTTTCCCCAGATATAGGACATAGCCTGATGAATTTGAGTAATACAATAGCTGATATTTACTTAACCCTTTAAGGTTTGCAAAATGATCCACATAATCTTTTGTGTGAGCATCAGAAAACTCCCATGATCTATGTAATATTATTTTCTTCATTTTATAGATAAGAAAACTGAGGACAGTAACCTCTCTAGGTAAAAAATAAAATAAAATAAAATAAAATTTTGTACGATAGCTATAGTGAAAAGAAATTCCCTCCAAGAAAGAAATGGAGATGCTACCTTGGACCCTCTTAAACATACCAAAAGGACATGAAAATGAGGGATCTGGGATGAAAATTTAATTGATCAAGATGATTAAGATCATCAAGGTATATATTCTCAAACTTCCTTCTTTTTTTCTTTCCTTCTTTTTTTGTTTTACTAGTAAATGTCATGCTTCTTGGGAATATGTGAGGAAAGTTCAAAGCAATAATATCAAAAATATGCTCTCTTTTTCCTCCTTCTTTTGACATTTTATTGTGATATGAAAAGCGAAGAGGATAAAAAACTCTAATAGTTATATCTGGTTGCTTCATTTAGGGAACATTTGAAATTCAGTCTATTTTTCAATTCTATTAGAAAAAAATAGGCAAAAGTTTCCTTCCTCAAATTCAAGCACTCAAGAATCAAAGCTCAAATGTCCATTGACTAAAGCCTCAGTAGCAGGATCTTATTGAGAATACCAAGGCAAAGCTAGCTCCATCACTTGGTCACTAATATTTTCAATGTATATGTGTGTGTGTGTGTGTGTGTGTGTGTGTGTGTGTGTGTGTGTGTGTGTGTGTGAAAATTAAATTATTCCTTCTCTCAAGAAGCTCATATTGTTTTGGGAGATATCTACATAGTTAGGGATGGGGCAAAGGGGCAATCACCTGCTACTGCTACTTGCCAGATATTATACTAAGTGCTTTACAAATATCCAATTTGATTATAATAAACAATGCTGTGAGGTAAATGCTGTTATTATCTCTGTTTTAAACTTGAGGAAACTCAGATTAAATAGGTGATGTGGCTTTCCCAGACCACACAACTACTGAGAATCTAAGGGCTTCATCTGAGCTCAAATATCTGAATCTCAAGTAACTTCAGGTCCAGCACTTAATCCACTGTGTCATTTAGATGCTCATGATAAAGATAAGTAAAATAAACAGATAAATAAAGTATAATTTGTCACATAATAAATTGAACTACTACTAATAAAATCAACAATACAATAATAAGCATCTTATTAAAATAATTAGCTCATTTAAATGGTGAAGTATCTCCAAGACTCCTTAATATTATAGGAGTTAATGACATTCTTTATTTTAAATTCTGTTACTCAACTATGCTAGAGAGACTGTGGTTAAAAAATGGAAAACTGGAGCCATCTTACCAGCTGTAAAGATATACAATGAAACTCTAATCATAATTCAAAAGAAAACCAAAGATTATTTCATTGATGGATATGTATGTGAGGATGGAATGCACATGCACCAACTGAACCCTGATCCTTTCAGGACCAATTAAAATACTACTAAGGGAATTAAGGTTCTAATAATAACAGGAGAAGCATTCATTCTTTTATGGTTGATGTGATTAGCTGTTCTTCTCCTGGGAAGTTCACATATGCTTGGAATTGTCTACTCTAGAAAATGGCAGGTTCTTTGATGCATTATCTTATCTAGTTACAGTCTTATTCATTTTCCAGAACTCTCCCCAGCCTCCAAATATAAACATCTGTTTAGTGTTTCCCTATATAAGTGGTGGTTTATTTTAGTATGGAACAATTATATGGCACAGTAGATTGAATTCTAGACTTGAAAGTAAGGAAAAGCTCAGTTAAAATTCTGTCTATGTAACTGGCTAACTAGGTGACCCCAGGCAAGTTACTCACCATTTCTATGTCTCAATTTATGTATGTATAAAATGGGGATGATAATAGTCCCTACCTCACAGAGCTGTTAAAAGAAGCAAATAAAATAGCACATGTAAAGCAGTTTAGGAATAATGTATACATGTGTATATCTATATATACTTCACATGTATAGATATACACTATATATATGTATATATCTATATCTATATATATATAAAATACTTTGCAAAATCATATATATATATGTATATATATAATACTTTGCAAAATCATATATATATATGTATATATATATATGATTTTGCAAAGTATTTATATTAGCTCATTTAATCCATCCAACAAATTTTCATTTTATAGATGAACAAACTGAAGTTGAAAGTAGTAAATGATTTTCCCAGGTTGAGATTAGATTTGAACTTACGTTTCCCTGTCTCCAAATACAGCACTCAATCCATTAGGACACATGATTGGTTGTCCTTCATTCTCGGAGAGGACCAAAATCACATGACTATGTTAGAGTTGAGTTTCAATATGTCCTACTGTGGTTGATCAGACCATTAAGAGCTCAGAATGCTCTGTCACAGGTAGGACACAAACACTCCATATGAACATTTGGAATAATTTCTCTAATTTTGCAAATTTCTTCAATTCTTCTCTGATGAGGGCACCCCATGTTGGGTGATCCTATGCCAGGGTCTCCATTATATAATTGATTATAAAGTTCTTAACAGAGATCTTGAGAGTATCCTTATACAAAATTTTCTGACCTTTTGTGAGCTCATGCCCTGTGTGAGTTCTCCATAAAACATTTTTTTAAAATTATGACATCTACCTGCCACCTGGCAAGATACCTATTCAATAATAGTAAAATACCCATCTCAAAAATCCATTCACAAGTACTTATTAAACACTTACTTACTACTTGCCAGGAACTATGTTAAATGTTGAGAATACAAAAACAAATTTGTATTCAGAATTTAATTGGAAAGACAAAATGCAAATAATTATGTACAAAAAAGCTATATATGAGATAAATTGGGCCTGGTCTCCAAGGAAAGATATTAGAATTAAGGATGGTATGAGAGGCTTCCTGAAGAAGGTAGAATTGTGGGACTTGAAGCAAGCCAGGGAAGCCAAGAAGTAAGGGTAAGTAGGATGAGGATTCCAGACATGAGAGACACAGTGTAAATGCCTAGAATCAGGAAGGGTAGTAGAAAGAGCACCACAACTGCAGTCAGGAGACCTGAATTCAAATCCAGCCTCAGATACTTGCTGCTGTGTGACCCTGGGCAAGTCATTTAACTCTGTTTTCCTGAGTTTCCTCATCTGTAAATAACAAAACAATGTCTTTGCCAAGAAATTTTTAAATGGAATCACAGAGAGTCAGACATGACTGCAAATGACTGAATAAGATTCGGGGAATAGAGTAAAAGAGTCAGATTAGTAGGTGCTGCTCTAAAATGCTGGAAACTATTATCCTCCTAATGGGAAATCATTGGTCTAGTCCCCATATCCTTGGCTATGTACGTAGTAAGGATGAGGGAATATGAGAGGATCAGGCAATTACATAATCTTGATCTAGAACCCATGGCTTGAATATTGCTCTGGGTGAGTATATATTATTTAAAAGACACAAAATAGATAAAAAGGACAGAGTAAGTGGAATAGTATTATATATTAAGAAGACATTACACATATAAGGAAATCCAAGTGCCAAAGCAGGAAACATTAGAGAGTATCTTGCTGATGACAAACTGAAGAGAAACAGGAGTGATATTTTCATCCACTCCTTTTACTTTAGATTACCAAAAAAGGAAAAAAAAATAAATAAATGAGGAGTTTGAGAAACATTTCACAGTCCTAAAACAGAGGAAAGTTATAATAATGAAAGAGGACATCAATTATCCAAACATCTGTCAGACTTCTCTTCCTGCCAAAAAACCCAAAAAACAATTGTTGAGTTTTCTTCATGATTATTTCATCCTTCAAAAAGTTCCTTCATAATGAAGGGAATTTCTACTCTTGACCTGATTTTCACTAATTTAGAAGAACTGGCTGGGGGTATCTTGGGAGAAATTTACTTTCTGTCGTAAAGCTTGTGATAGGAGAAAGTCAGACATTGTCTGACATATACTCTATAAATTGGAAGAACAGTTTTCAAAGTATTCTAATTATGAGTCCAACGAAATAAAATTCTATCAGTTAAATTAGTCAGAGAGGATTTGGAAACTTTAAGGAAATAAATTTGGAAGAGCATTCTAATGAGATATAGTGCTCAGTGTAGCAAAAGACCAATGGGATCACACAAGGAATGTATCAATCAGCTTAAGCTATTAAAATTTTTGATGACTTGAAGAAAATACTTAGAAGGAACCCTTATCAGATTTGCAGGTGGTATGTAGAGCTATTGATACTTAGTGATCATGTTAAATCATTCAAATATCAAAATCCAAAAATTTCTTGAGAAGATAGAATATTGTGTCAAATCCAACAAAGTGATATTTAATGGTAAAATTAAAGTCTTATTCTAGAGCTTCAAAGTCAACTTCACAAATTCAACTTGGGAAGACATCATTAGAAACCAGTTCATCTGGGGTAAGAAAGACCTTGAGAGAGTAGTGGGCATCAGGAGCAATGGTTATTTGTGATATAAAAAGCTAAGGCAATCTCCAGTTTTATTAAGGGGACAACCATGGCAAGGGCTATAAAGGTCTCTTTAATACTATTAGATTATTGTGATCAGTTGTCACTGCCATATTTGTGGAGACTGGAAGGAAAACAGGATGGTGGAAAAGTTTGATATGACTTGGTAAGAAAATTGATTGAGGAAAATAGGCATACTTATAAAGAAGAGAAAGCTTAAGAGAATGTAGTAATACTTACTTTCAATAATTTGAAAGGTTGAAATTTATAAGAAGGATGAAATTTTAATCAATCAATTAATAAATATTGATTAAGTGTTTATACCAGATAAGTACTATTATTGAGGATAAAAAGCAGAGAACAATAGCACCTGCCCTCAAAGAGCCTATATTATACAGCTTATTCAATTTGCTTCATAAGATAAAATAGTAAAATGGATAAATATAAACGAAAGGGGATTTAGGCTCAAAATAAAACAACTTGATGATTTTATGTGGGACTTGAAGCAAGACAGGGAAGCCAAGAAGTAAGGGTAAGTAGAAAATGAAATTGTTGCCTTGAAAGGTAGCATGTCTACCTACACTCGAGGTATTTAAACAAAGCCTAGTTAACTGGCATATTTGGGAAAGGATTCATTTCAGGTACAATTTGGACAGTCTCTGAGGTCCCTTTAAACTGTGAGATTTCACAATTCTATGATTCACAGGCCCCAGTAAATCAGACCTTCTACCCTTCTCACTACACCATTGGGAAAGGCATTTTAGAAGTACACAGATTGCAATCACTGACAGTGTTATCTTTGAGCACCATATATATGTGTGCCTCTGGAGGCAACTTCCCCTAGTTTTGGGTAAATCTGATTGTTAGGAAGTTTTTCCTGACATTAAACTCAAAGGCAACTCTCTGTTATGTCCAACCAACGTTCTCAGTTGTGCCCTTATTCTGGGAATCTCATTCTTCAAATACAGCTGAAAAGCTCATTAACGTTGTTGACTCTCATGTTGAACTTTTAACTGATATTGGGCTTGTAGTTCACTAAAATGTCAATAGAACATAAGCTCTTATCTCTCCGTTCCTCTCTTAACTTCTTGAAAGCTTCTTGGTAAAATCTAATATGGGACTTTCCATTTCTCTGTCAAATATCATTATAGCTAATGCATGACTATGTCTACAAGGTTTGTAAATCACTTCGAATATATTAACTCATTTGAACCTTATGACAGATGCTGTCATATTCCCATTTTTCAGATGAGAAAATAGAGTCTGAGAGATATGAAATGATTTGCTTAGTTTCACACAGTTAGCTTCTAAAATAAAGTTTGAATTTAGCACTTTCTGACACAAATTCCAATGTTTCACTCACTATGCAACCTAATATTTAGTTGAACCTACCATTTTACTCTCCTGATTTCTTTTTTGAATTTAATTCTAACAATTCACATCACTCCTCAAAAATCACTCATATCTCATTTTGACCTCTAGTAAAATATGAGAATTTCTGACTCTTTGGTTTGAAGTTTTCCAAAATCTGCTTCCTGTTAATTTTTCCACTGATTTATTCATTCATTTATTTGTTTTTTATTCATTTATATGTTTAATCATCCATTCATTTATTTGTTTACCAATCTGGATTGTGGGGATGTTCAAGGAAGACTAGCATCTCTGATGTGAGGGTTTGCCAATCCCTGTTGAACCTCTTAAGGGTTTCTCATTCAACTCTGATATCAACTTGGCACTCACCAGAGACTCACCAGAGAATTGCCACACTTGAATAAACTATCTCAGCAGACAAGCTGAACCAGGTTGAGAGTAAGTGATGGGTGCCAAATACGGTTAGTTAGTGGGGTGTCTACACTGAGCATGTGAAGAATTTGTCTAGTAGAATGGGCAGATGTGAAAAAATTGTTCCAACCGCTATGAAGGTGGATCAAGAAGGTGCCAGAGAGTGTTGAGAGCTGTTTCCAAACATTGAAAACATTGAAGACACCAGGTAATCTTGACTTTTGTCCTGCCACTGGATTTCAATGACTCAGAAAGAATGTTTCTAATGACTTTGTGCAAATATGTCTCACTTAAATCTTATTCATACAGGAATCAAGATATCACCCTATAATGTCATTGGTATACTTCAGAAATGAAGAATACTAATTCATTTATTTTTCATTCCTACTTATGTATATGTTTATAAATTAATAAATTCATAATTAAATCTAATTATGAATTTATTCTTCTGATCCTGTACTTTCTATTGCAGTCAGTCTAACTTCCCATCTATTTTTCACATAAGTCATATAATGTCCCATCTCTAGGACTTATGTAGTTGGTTTCTTCCTACTCTTCTTTCAGGAATTTTTCTTTCATTGTTTTTACCTCAGAAATAGTATTTACCTTTCCATCTTTGTATCTACCAATTCTATCTCTTCTCTCCTCTCCTCTCCTTTCCTCTCCTCTCCTCTCCTCTTCTCTCCTTTCTTCTCCTCTCCTCTTCTATCCTTTTCTATCCTATCCTATCCTATCCTATTCTATCTTCCATCTTCCCTCCCATCCTTCCTCTTCCATCTCCTGCTGCTGATAAACTCTGATGGATTTGGTTCTTTTCAACAATAAGGTGACTTAGGACAATTCCAATAGATTTGTGATCGAAAAAAGCCATCTGCATCCAGAGAAAGGATTGTGGGGGCAGAATGTGGATCACAACATAGTACTGTCACCTTTTTTGTTGTTATTTGCTTGTATTTTTGTTTTCTTTCTCTTTTTTGATGTGATTTTTCTTGTGCACCATGATAAATGTGGAAATATATATAGAAGAATATTTAACCTATATTAGATTACTTGCTATCTAGGGAGGGAAAAGATAGGAAGAGGGGGAGAAACATTTGGAAACAAGGTTTTGTTAGCATGAATGCTAAAAACTATCTTTGCATACATTTTGAAAATAAAAAGCTATTATTAAAAAAAGACTTTCTAAAAAGACACATAGAATTTGGGATATAATTCATAAGCAAAGTGAAAAGGAGAATTGGCCAGTCAATTAGAGTTTAATTAAGATAGCCAAGCAAACAAAAGAGTTATTAGTAGGAATTATTCTTTTTTTACTTAATCAGTGTGTTTTGCTTTGATTTATATTCATATAATTGCCTTAGTTGCTAAAAGTGGCCTCTCTCTATTTTAGTTGTCCTAGAATAGCTGGGTCAGATATTTCTTCCTCTGCCTCCTTATCACTTCCACTGTGGTTTTTGCATTCATAAGTGTCCATATTATATTACAACACATATATAAATGCCTTCACTACCTTGCATTAGAATATATAGGCCTTGAGAGAACAACTGTGTCATCTATCTTGGTCTCTTCCTACAGTGACCATAAAGTTTTTGTTATTCACTTGTGCCCAACTCTTTATAATCCCCTTTGGGATTTTCTTGGCAGACACACTGGAGTAGTTGGCCATTTCCTTCTCCAGCTCATTTTACAGATGAGGAAACTGAGGCAAATAGGGTTAAATGAGGTGCTCAGGGTCACACAACTAGTGTTTTAGGCCAGATTTGACTTTACAAAAATGAATCTCCTTGACTCCAGAACCAGCACTTAATCCAATGCTCTACCTGACTGACCTTTATACAACCTAAATAGAAGGTAATCTCAAAGGCAACGTTAGCAGCTGATAGATAAGCCTTGTAAGGTAGTCATAAAAGTCTCCTGAAGAAGATGGGATAGTATCTTACTTTCAAAGGAATTCAAAGAAACTTAAAGATAGAAATAAAAAAGAAACACATTCCAGACATGGGTCATATTCATATGGGCAAAGCCCTAGTAATGGATGAGGGAGAGCCATGAGAAAGGACTAAATCATAAACTAATTATCTAGATCACAAGGTAAATAGGCAGCCAGCTAGCAAAATGGATTGAGTGCCAGGTCTGGAGTCAGAAAGATACGAGTCAAAATATGAAACCAGGTACTTACAAATTGTTTGGCTCTGGGGGAGTCAGTTTACCTCTGTTTTTCTCAGTTTTTTTATCTGTAAAATGAGGATAATAGTAGCACATAACTCCCAAGGTTGTTATAAGATAATAATTGCAAAGTGTCTGACACACAATGTGTGACACATAAAGAGCATTGTATAAATATCAGCTATTGTTTTATTGTTTTTATTACATGAAGGGAAATAAAGAGTAAGAAAACTAGATAGGTAGGGAAGAACTAGGTCATGAAGAATTTTAAAAGTTAAAAAAGAACACAGAGAAAGACCTTTGTCAAAATTATAGTTTGAATTGCATCTCAAAGGAAGAAAGAGAAACAAAGAGGAGGAGATTAGGAGTAAAAACCTTTTAGAATTAAGAAAAAAAACAGCAGAAAGGCATGGAGATAGAATGGGTTAGATTATGTTCATAAGGGACCTTTTCTTCCACAAATAAGAAGACTGAGACCCAGAAAGTTTAGGGGACTTAAGTGTAGCGAGCTGTCGTCTCCAGAAGCTGCCGGATCGCTCTCTGGGAAGAGATCTGCTGTGTCTACTCAAGTCTCTCAGACAGATTCTTCTTCCTGTAGAGAACCGTTGTCTCCAGGCAGTTGCCGTTAACTCTTGTCCAGAGAAGTGACTTCCCTTCCTGCAGAGAGCCCCATCAAGCCTGATGTAAAGCAGAGACTTCTCCTATCTCTGGAGTGCTGTCCTCCAGCCCTCATCCTTCCCCAGTCCAGAATGCTTGTCCAGGCCCAATGTTGCCTCTTTTATCCTCCCAGAGAATGGGCGTGGGATAATGCAAGGGCTTCTGGGAAGAACCACTTCAACCAATGAGCTTGCTCCTTCGAGGATTCCTAAGGTGTAAACTCTCTTTACAGGTCTGAGCCAGAGAACTGTCAGGTCAACCTGAGTTCTCACCTTGTAATTGTCCAGACAACCTGAATTCTCACCTAGTAATCTTAACACTTAAGCTCACACAGGTATTCATAGGTGGAGCCATTTTTTTTTTTTTTATTCCTATACCATTGAGTTTCCTAACCACTTCTCTTTGAATATGAGCTAGCCATTTACCCTCTCAGTTTCAGGTCTCTCCCACCCCTTTTTAAAAAAGAGAAATGAATGCTTGCCTACTTCACAGGAGGATTGAGAGAATTAATTAATGTTTGCAAAAGGTTTTGCAATCCTATGGTGTCTTCGATACAGGAGCACGAAAGTGTTGGTGTAATGAGGATAAAGACTGAATTCTGGAGGGGGAAAAAGCCCTGTATTTGTTAGATTTCATTCCCATTCATTCCCTTTTGACATTTAACAAGGTTCTTTCAGTCTTTTCAAAGTTAAATAAGTGAATGTCAATGTCATTCCTTTGATGAAGCCATCAGAAAAAATGTTTTTTCTCCAATTTTGTGTGAGAAAAAGAGCTTCAGCAGAAAGTCTCCATGTGGGGGAGGGCTTAAAATCATTTTAGTCATTGGGTGACTGAATCTGCTTGTAAAAGAACAGGAATGGGGTAAAGTCTATATGAAAGAGAGGGATCTTACTTCTTAAGCTGACCTAATTTCTGAGCCTTATTCTTACCCAAATTGGGTAAGCAAAAGTATTTCAGGATTATAAGCAATAACAAATGCGAAGGAAATAACAATTAGAGAAGAATCAATTCCCCCAGATTATAGCTATTGTATGAGAAATCCTTATATGGGTAATGGCTACAAATTATGAATGATATATAAATATATAGACATTTATTCATACAGTCATTTATTATCTGCTTGGATATTAAAGATAAACACTTTGGTTGGGAGCTTTTGAGGTACAGTTTTAAGGGTGAGGATTAAGGGTTTGAAACCTTGGGCAGCCTTTTCTGGAAGATATGATAGGAGATGCTATCTTTGAATGCTCTGTTACTTTTAAAAAGTTGCCCTTATCATTAGATCTTTTCACCATTGCAAATGACAGCAATGAAAATTCAATAGCAATCATGCCTTTCAGATCACCTTTGCACCACTCATATGTGGGTCATATCTGTTTTCTCCCAACATTTCTAACTCCATTGTGAACATGAACTTTATCATCTGCTTGTGAATTTTAAAAGTGCTTACATTTAACTAATTGTCATGAATATTTTCCATTTAACTTGTATAGTAAAAAATGGTATTTAGATGATTCTCAATCCCAGGTTTCAAATCTTAAGTACTTTCCAGAATTCTTCCCACAGTTCCTGAAGTCTATAAGATATATGGATGTTCTACATACCTTACAACATCTCAAATGCAACATGGCCAAAACTAAACACATTATCTTAACTTTATAAATCTATCTCTCTTTTATGCTTGTTAACTTAACTATTAAAAAAATCCTTTCTCACTCTGAATACAAATAGGTATCCCTATACTATGATCATCAAAAAAGTTAATTGTAGAGAAATTAATATTAGGCTGATCTAAAAAGAAAATTCCCAGGGATATGAAAATGAAACTTTTTCATTGTTTAAATGAAGGAGGTCAAAGCCCCCTTAAAACATAGACCTCTTGAAAGCAAGTTAAAATTTGATACACACTTTGGATCACCATCTCTTCAAAACTGATGCTCAGCATCTCCTACTCAAATTCCACTTAGACTAGATTAGGCATCAGACGTAGCAGTTCAAAGTCAGAGGTATTTAATTAAATAATAAAATAAGAAGAAGAATGGAAGTCGCCCAAGATACACAGTTCTATGTGATAAATTCCCACATAATTAATGAGATAGAGAATATGAATAGAGAATGCATATTTCAGGCAATTCATGTTCCAAGATCTTGTCTCACCTAAAAAAATGTTTCCAGCTCTAATAATATTTTCTGATTTTTTTCTACTTTCTAGCTAAATGTTGGTATCTTCTGATAGTTAACCCTTTTAAAGTGCTTTAACATGTCTAAAAGAATATTCTGTATGGTAGCTCTTTAGACTATCATTATATATAGTTTTTGAGGAAGTTGATATTATCATATTGATTTTATAGATGAAGAGAAAAGTTATATGACTTTTTTGGGATTATATAGCTAGTATGTGTCTGAGTTTGTATTAAAACTTAGGTTTTCCTTACTTTTAGTACTTCTGTCCCTTACATGTACTGCCATCCTCTCGTTTTCTTTATTATAATCATTTTTGGCTCTATGCTGAACAAAATTCTTCTGATTATTTAATGTATTGTTAATGGATACAATTTGCTGGTTCTCCACAATCTGCTATGTAGCCTGCATACCACAAGGAAGGCATTTTAGTTCTTTTAGTCCATAGCTACAGGGACTACTTCATCATTCTGATGGGCAGGATATTAGCAATACCAAGTTTGGATAGGCCTGACCTTTGAATTAATCTTTTTTATTAAAACTTTTTAATTTTCAAAATATATGCTTGGATAATTTTTCAATATTAACTCTTGCAAAACTTTATGTTCCAATTTCCTCCCTTCCTTGAATCCCCTCCCCTAGATGGCATGTAATCCAATATATGTTAAACATGGTCAAATATATGCTAAAGCCAATATAGGCATACATATTTATATAATTATCTTGCTGCACAAGAAAAATCAAATTAAAAAGAAAAAGAATGAGAAATAAAATAAAATGCAAGCAAGCAACAACAAAAAGAGTGAAAATGCTATGTTATGATCCACACTCAGTTCCCACGGGCCTCTATCTGTGAGTAGATGGCTTTTTTCATCAATGAACAATTGGAACTGTTTTGAATCATCTCATTGTTGAAGAGAGCCACGTCCATCAGAATTGATCATCGTATAGTCTTGTTGTCATGTATAATGATCTCCTGGTTCTGTTCATTTCACTTAACATCCGTTCATGTAGGTCTCTCCAAGCCTCTCTGAAATCATCCTGATGGTCATTTCTTATAGAATAATAATATTCCATAACATTCATGTAGTATAACTTATTCAGCCATTCTCCAATTGATGGGCATCCCCTCAGTTTCCAGTTTCTTACCACTACAAAAGGGGCTGCCACAAACATTTTTGCACATGTGAGTCCCTTTCCCTCTTTTAAAGATCTCTTTGGGATATAGCCGCATTAGAGAAACTGCTGGATCAAAGGGTATGCACAGTTTGATTGTCCTTTGGGAATAGATCCAAATTGTTCTCCAGAATAGTTGGAACAGTTTCCAATTCCACCAACAATGTATTAGTGTCCCAGTTTTCCCACATCTCCTACAACATTTTTCAGTAATTGAACTGCTCTATTTATTCTTCAAATATTATAGTCTCATTTTGCCTGCTATTTTAATTGGTGTGAATACTTTCCATTTAACTTCCCTCATATCTCTAATTATTAGCACGGTTCAATAAATTAAATCATCCTCAGGAGCTTTGTTTGCCTTGACTTTTCCTGCATTCATAAAAACTATTGCTCTCTCCACATAAAGATTTTTATTATCAGTGCTGATATTTTACCATGGCAACAACATGATCATCACTCCATTCTCTTCTAAAATCCTATGTTGAGCAGAAATGTACAAAAACATTTATCATTCAAAAACATGGAATGAGGTAAAACACAGGCTTTCTAGATAAACCAATGAATGGGCATCACTAAAGGGAAACTGGCAAGTAATGGAAGGCTAAAATATTACTTTAATAAGACAGGCTCATGTAAACATTTATAGGGGGATATGATTTGTATGTGCTTTTCCATGTTCATTCCAGGAGGATTCCTTATCCTAATTAGCCTAGAAGCAGAGAGTATTTGTAACTGAACAGTAACAGCACCTCATCTGTCCCAGAGAGAGTGATCAAAAGGGGGGTTAATTAAATTTTCATGTTTAATTTTCTTCTTTCATTTCTGCTGTCTCTTTTTGCTCAAATAAATGCCATTATCAAGTAGCCAAAAAGTTGGTTCAGAGTGCAGAGCTCTCCAGCAGTGAATGAAAAGATGTGCTTTTCCATATTGACAGGTTTGATTTCAGAAGAACTAAATTCTTTCTATTTTCACTTAATTCCAATTATGTATCTAATTTAGGGCAACCACATTTATATTATGAATTATTGGCCCCAGCCACTAAACAACTTAAAAAGAATTCAGTTCCAATTTCCCCCAAAAAGTATGTACAAGGCCTAGACTTTGGCTCATGTTTTTACTGCATTAAAAACAAAACACTTCAGCTAAGTTTAGCCCCTTCATCTACATTTATTTTGATACTTCAGGTGAAAATTAGGCAATATATTGAAATCATCTAGATAAATTCTTCAGTTAATTGATCACCTTGTGCCCAAGTTTGCATGTACAATCTCCCATGTGCATAATTCTCTATATTTATTTTTGTTTGTATGGGCATATTTTCCTTTTGAAATGAATTTTGGGGCCAGCAGCTAAACTCCATACCCAAGGAAGACTAGAGGGGAAGTTTACCCTCCAGAGAAAGCATGAAGCTATACCCTGAAACATGATAAAAGCCAAAAGTAAAATGCAGAGCCCCACCACAAAAAGCTTAAGACATTGAGCAGGACAAGATCCAAACTCTCACATACAAACACTAACTCACAAAAAGGTAGAACAAATTAGAAAACAACCACCAAAAATAGCTTAACTATAGAAAATTGCTGTGGGTATAGAGAGAATCAAGGCATAAAGTTAGAAGAAAACAATAATGTTTAAATGGATATATGTGAAGTTTCAAAGAAAAATGTAATTTTCCCTCAGACCCAAAAAGAATTCCTGCAAAAGCTTTTTTAAAAGAAAAAATTTAAAAGTAGAGAAGTAGAAGAAAAATTGTGAAAATCAATGAGAATAATACAAGACAATCACAAAAAGGAGAATAGCATAGAAAAATATGTGCAAATTTTTTCAGAAGATAATTCCCTAAAAATAAAATTGACTAAATTGAAAAGGAGGTACAAAGCCTCACTAAAAATATTTTAAAATAATTAAACTGAACATGAGGAGACTAATGACTCTATGAGATATCAAGATATAATAAAAGAAAAAGTAAAAAAGTAAAACAAAAATAGAAGAAAATTTGAAATTTCTCATTGTATAAGCAACTGAACTAGAAAATAATTCCATGAGAGATGATAAGAGAATTATTAAACTACTTGAAAGTCCTAAACATCTTTCAAGAAATTATAAAGAAAATTCCCCTGATACATTAGAACCAGAGAACAAAATAGAAATTGAATGAATTTTCCAAACATCACCTGAAAGAGATCCCAAAATGAAAACTTTCAAGAACATCATAGCCAAATTCCAGAGCATGCAGATCGAGGAGAAAGTGTTACTAGCAGCCAAAAAAAATTACCAATATAAATATTATGGAATAGTCAGGATTACACCGGAATTACATAACTTCCACAATAAAGAACCAGAAGGTTTAGAATATGATATACTTGAAAATAGTAGAGTTAAGATTAAAACCCAGAACTGAAAAATTGAATATAATCTTTCAGGGGTAGGCCACTTTTTAATTATAAAACCAGAGCTGAATTAAAAAAAAAAATTGGCTTCCAACTACAAGGCTCAAGGGAAACATAAAATGATGAGAAAAGAAAGGAAAAAAAGAGAAAAAAATAGAAATTCAGTACGATTAAACTGTTTATATTTCGATATGAAAAGATAGCATTTGGATCTATTAAATTTATTACTCACAATAAGAGCAATTAGAAGAAGTATTTCTAGACATAGGATGTGGATATAAAATTACTTTGGTGAGCCAATATCCTAAAAAAACAAAATAAAGAGGTGAGGGAGGAAGACTGAATGGAGTACATCATCACACATAAAAGAGGTATGACAAAGCTCTTGTAATGGAGGAGAAGATGGGAGTGGGTGGGTGTTGTGTAAAGCTTAAAACTTACTCATAAAAATTGGCTCAAAGAGAGAAAACATACATACGTAGTTGCATATAGAAATATATATTTACCCTATAAGGAAGTCGAAAGGATTGGGATAATAGAAGAGGGAGAAGAACTGATAAGAAAAGGTATATTGGGGAAAATAATGATGTGAAGTAAAACATTTATGAGGAAGAGAAAAGTGGGGGTAGCAAGAGGGAGGGGGATAAACAAGTGAAAACAGTATAGAGAGAAATATTTATTTATCATAACTATAAATGTACATAAGATAAACTCCTCCATAAAATGAAAGTGGATGACAGAATGTATTAAAAAATAGAATCCTACAACACTTTATTTATAAGAATTTGAGGCAGGGAAATACACACAGGGTAAATGTAAAGAGCTAGAACAGATTCTATTATGCCTCAGCTGAAGCATAGAAAATAGGGGTAGCAAGCATAATCCCATATAAAGCATTTAAAAAAAAATCTAATTAAAAGTGATAACAAAGCAAACTATATATTTCTCAAAGGTACCATAGACAATGAAATCATAGTAATACTAAATATATATAAACCAAATGGTATAGCATCTAAGTTTTTGGAAAAAAAAAGTTGAATGAGCTAAAGGAAGAAATAGATAATAAAACTATTTTACTGAGGGATCTCAACATTCTCTTCTCAGAAATAGAGAAATCTAACCCAAAAAATAAACAAGAAAGAAGTTAGGGATGTGAATAAAACTACAAAAATTAGATCTCTTCAGATATCATTAAATAGGAATAGAAAGAAATAAAACTTTTTTTTTCTCAGGGCTACATGGCACCTACACAAAAATTGACTATACACTAGAACTTAAAAACTTCACAACAAAATGCAGAAAAGGAGAAATAATAAATTCATCATTTTCAGATAATAATACACTTAAAATGCATTTGATAATGTACAATGGAAAAAACACAAAATTATTTAGTAGTTAAATAACAATCCTATAAAAAGAAATGATTCAAAAAATATAAATGCAATTGAAAACTTTCTTAAAGAAAATGACATCAAGGAGACAATATACCAAAATTTGTGGGATGCAGCCAAAGTGTATGCAGGGAAATTTTTATTGTTAATTTCTTATTTCAGTAATATAGAAAAAGGCAGATTAATTAATTGGGCATGCAAATAAAAAAATCTAGAAAAAAAATTTAAAATCTCCACTTAAATACAAAATTGAAAATCCTGAAAAATCAAAGAAGAGTTTAATAAATTTTAAACTAAGAAAACCATTAAACTAATAGATAAAACTAGAAACTGGTTTTTATGGGGAAAAACAATAAAATAGTGAAACTTTTGATACATTTTATTTTTTTAATGAAAGAAGAAAGACAAGTTACTAGAATAAAAAATGAAAGGGGTACTATATGAACTATTTGGAAAAATAAAGTTCTACCAAATTATTACTACGACACAAATATGTGACTGACTGATTTCCAAATCAGAAAGGGCCAAAAAAACAAAACAAAAACAAAAACAAAAAAACACTACAGACCACTTTTCCTAAAGAATAAAAAAGTTTTCAATAAAATATTAGCAGAGGTATCACAGCAATATATTCCAAAGATCATAAATATTATGGCCAGGTGGGAAAATCAGGAAAACTGTCAGTATATATAACTGTGTTATTAAAAACAACAGAAATCATATTATTATCTCAACAAATGCATCAAAAGCCTTTGCCAAAACACAGTACTCTTTTTTATTAAGAACACTAGGGAGTACAGGAATATATGGAATTTAGGTTAAATGATAAGCAATGTTTATCTAAAAGCATCAGCAAACATTCTATACAATGGGGATATCTCAACACAATTAGAAATGAAGCAAGAATGCCTATTATTATCCCTAAAATGTTAACTACAGAAGAAATGAAGAGGAAAAATAATTTTTTTTATTCTTTTTTCCAAATTATCCCCTCCCTCCCTCCACTCCCTCCCCCCGATGACAGGTAATCCCATACATTTTACATGTGTTACAATATAACCTAGATACAATATATGTGTGTAAATACCATTTTCTTGTTGCACATTAATTATTAGCTTCCGAAGGTATAAGTAACCTGGGTAGATAGACAGTAGTCCTAACAATTTACATTCACTTCCCAGTGTTCCTTCTCTGGGTGTAGTTATTTCTGTCCATCATTGATCAACTGGAAGTGAGTTGGATCTTCTTTATGTTGAAGATTTCCACTTCCATCAGAATACATCCGAAGAGGAAAAAATTAAAGAAATTAGAACAGACAATGAGGAAACAAAACTATCACTCTTTACAAATGATGTTATGCTTAGAAAAATTTAGAGAATCAACTAAAAAACTACTTGAACTTATTAAAAACATTAGCAAAGTTTCAGACTATAATATAATAGAGACAATAGAAAATCTTTGGGATTCTATATAAAACAAATCCAGAAGCTATATAGACACAACTGTAAAAATCTTTTCACATGAATAAAGTTAGATATAAACAAGTGTAAAAATATCAATTGTTTGTGGGTAGACTGAGACAATATAATCAAAAATTACAATTTTCCTAAATTAATCTATTCAGAGCTATATCAGTCAAACTATCAAAAATTATTTTATAATAATTATTTTGTAGAGCTAGGGAAAATAACATAAAAAATTCATCTGGAAGAACACTCAAAGATATTAAGAAAATCAATAAAAATTCAAAAGAAGGTAGTTTCATCATACTAGATGTCAAATATATTAAAGCAGTAATTATATATTTTTAAGCTTTTTATTTTGAAAACATATGCACAGATAATTTCTCAACATTGAACCTTGCATAGCCTTGTGTTTCCGATTTTCCCCTTCTTCCTCCCACCCCCTTCCCTAGATGGCAAGCAATCCAATATATGTTATACATGTTAAAATATATGTTAAATTCAATATGTGTAAACATATTTATACAATTCTCTTGTAAAGCAGCAATTATCTAAGCAGTCTTGATAAGAAATAGAGTTGTGGATCAGTGCAATAGATTAGATTAAATTGCATTATAGTAAAATACCATAGTAATCTAAAATATGGTAAACCCCAAAATCCAAACTTTATGAACATAAATTCATTATTTGACAACAACTTCTAGGAAAAATGGAAAACAATATATCAGAAGCTAATTATAGTCAAGCATCTCACATCACATATCAAGATTGTTAAAAACAGATATACAATTTACACATAAAAGGTGATACCATAAATAAATTCAGAGAGCATGGAATAGTTTACCTGTTAAATTTATTGATAAGGGAAAAATTTGGGACCAACAAAAATTTAGTGGGTATTATAACATGTAAAATAGATAATTTTGATTATATAAAATTAAAGTTTTTGCACAAGCAAAACAAATGCAGCCAAATAATTACACTAAGAAAAAAAAATGTACCAGCAAAGAAGAATGAATACAGCCATAGTAACTTACATAGAAACTAAAACAGGGAAGATTGGGGTTCATCTTCAGAGGAGAACACTGAAGTAAAAAAAGCTTCTACCCCAAAGAGTAATGTTAAATTGTTCTCTGCCCAGAGAGAATCTATAGAACTCAAAAAAAGAATCTAAAAATCAAATGAGAGACACTGAGGAAAAACTAAAATAAGATACATTTAAAATATCCAAGAAAAATAAGTAAATTATGCAAAAAAAAAAGTTATCCAACTACAAAGGAGAAACAGAGTCTCAAAGATGAAAATTCTTTGAAAATTAGAATTGGGCAAGAAGAAGGTCTTGAACCTGTGAGAAACAAATAAAATCAAAGAGGTACCTATAAATTGGGGAATGGATAAATCTACTATTCCACATGTAATGGAATATTATTGTCTTATAAGAAAAGACAAGTGGCATGGTTTCAGAAAAAAACCTGAAAAAGTCTTGAACTGATACATATTGAAATGAAAAGAACCAGGAGAATGTTAGACATGGTAACAACAATATTGTTTGATGAAGAACTATGAATAATTTAGTTGTTTTAAGCAATAAAATAATCCAAACAATCTCAAAGATCTAAGGTTGAGATATACAATATGCCTCCAGAGAAAGAACTGATACTGATTGCATACAAACTGAAACATGATATTTTCAGTCTCATATTTAAGTTTTCTTGTACAAAATGAGTAATATAAAAATGTCTTACATAATTGTATGACTTGTATCTGTACACTATCTCAGGGAGAAAAGAAAGGAGAGAAAAATGGATATAATTTGGAACTCAAAACTTTAAATTAAAAAGGTTAATTTTATACAGATTTAAGAAGGGAACATTGTTTTTGATTACATAGGGAAAGAAAAGGCAGAGGGTAATTTTAGTGGCTGATATCAAAAAACCTGCAGAGATTCCTAGAAATGGGATATTCAATGGATTCTTAGATATAAACATACCTGAACAAATCATGAATCCCAAAACCATATGCCTCCTATTGGTATTTTTGGCACCCTGTCATTGGGTCTTTCAGGCTTTTCCCCTTCAAACTACAACTTATTTTTATTATTGACTTTGTGTGAAAATGGAATTTATATCCTAGAATTTGTGTAGACCTAAAAAAACTTCAACTGAATTAAATCCGTGTTGTCTTTATTAAAAGGTTATTGTATGTGAAATACTTTGTAATATACTAGCAATACAATAATCAAAACAAAACAGTTCCTGCATTTAAGGAGCTCACATATTAGTATAAGAAACAAATAAGAAAATACAACTTATAAAGTAAGCACAAAATAATAAAAATCAATCAACAAGAAGTTGTTGAGTACTCATTATGTTCTAGCAGCAGTGCTAGTTGCTATGACCCTAGAGGGTACAAATTAATCCACCAGTAAGCATTTATGAAGCTCCTGCTATGTATCAGGCTTTATTCTAAGCACTGATGATACAGAGAAAGACAAAAGATAGCCCCGTTCTAAAGGAGTTCAGAGTATTAAACAATACCTAAGTGAAAGTAGCTTATATTCTATTGAGGAAAATAAAGATTACATAATAGGTATCTATATGCAGTCATACACATATATAATGCTTGTATATACATACTATATTCATTTTATTATATATGTGTATATAAAGCATATATATTATATTCATATATATGTATATATAAAATTAATAAATACAAAATTAGATTAAATAGCTAAATATAAGATAGCTTGGGAGAGAGGACTTGAGCAACTAGAAGGGGAAGTGAGGAATCAGAAAATGTTCCATATAGGAGAAGAAGGAAGAGGGAAGTACTAATAATTGGAAAGATCAAGAACAGTCTCCTGCAGAAAGTGCTGCTTGAACTGAGTTTTCAAGAAAGCGAGTGATTCTGAGAGGTGGAAGTTAGGAGAGAACATAGTGGAATAATGGAGCAATGCACAGAAATGGGATAAGGGATGGAATACATGATAAAGTTAAAACAAAACTGGAAATGCTTATTGGAATCATATTTGGAAACACTTGAATTACCAAAGCAAAAGGCCTATTTTAAGGCAAAAGGTAATGATTGAAGCTTCATGAGGGGAGTGGTGCTGTGAAGTGAGCTCAAACTTTGTGTAATCAGAACAACACACTCACTAGAAATTCTAATTATGAAGAAGCTAGATTAGAAGATATCTTTATTCTTTTATTCTATGAGTTTTTATAATCAATTAATTCATAATCCAGAGATCAGCTAATATTTTCTGTCTAAGTAGGCTATTCTCCAGTAGCAAATGAATCTGTCTTCAGCATCTGATTAATTTCTGATTTGACCTACCCATGAATAATCCATTATCAATTTTTTCTATTTTATTTATCCATTTTATTTCCCTTTCTCTCCATTCACGTATTCAACAATCCATGTCAGATCTTCATCATATTTTTTAGCTGAATAAGGACCAAAGGTTCCTGATTAGTTTCCACTTTTGATTCCTTCCCATACCCCACCTGATCCTATTAGTTGTAGAGTTGTCTAAAAACCTTCTCAATGAACTGATCTGAAAATGTCACTGCCCATCTCAGATAACTTCAACAATTCCTAATTGCTCCTATGATAATATACAAACCTAACAGTTTTGAATTTAAATTCTCTCCACTTGGCTTCTATTGTCCTTTCAAGGCTGATTTCACATTACCATTCCTCACTGTGATCCTGGAAAATTGGTCTGCTTGCTGAGCATATTCTATACCAATAGAAGAGTTGCTTCCCATGCTTGGAATACAGTCCCTTCTCACCTCTTCATCTTAAAATCCTTAATGCTCAAGCTCAGTTTAAAACTCCTCCCTCCACCTTATAAGGGAACTTTCCTCAAATTATTTTATATTTATTTGTGTCTTTGTATGGTTACATTGTCCAAGGGATTATGAATTAATTGATGATACCCATTATACATAATCTTTATTTTCCTCAATAGAATATAAACTACTTTCACTTAGGTATTGTTTAATACTCTGAACTCCTTTAAAACAGGTGCTATCTTTTGTCTTTCTCTGTATCATCAGTGCTTAGAATAAAGCCTGATACATAGCAGGAGCTTCATAAGTGCTTATTGATGGATTAATTTGTACCCTCTAGGGTCATAGCACCTAGCACTGCTGCTAGAACATAGTAAGTACTCAACTACTTCTTGTTGATTGATCTTTATTATTTTGTGCTTACTTTATAAGTTGTATTTTCTTATTTGTTTCCTATGGTAATATGTGAGCTCCCTGAATGCAGGAACTATTTTGTTTTGCATACAAACTGAAACATGATATTTTTTCAGTCTCATATTTTATTTAAGTTTTCTTGTACAAAATGACTAATATAAAATGTCTTACATAATTGTATATGTATAACGTGTATCTGATTGTATGCCATCTCAGGGACAAAAGGAGGGAGAAAAAAATGGATATAATTTGGAACTCAAAACTTTAAATTAAAAAGGTTAATTTTATACAGATTTAAGAAGGGAACATTGCTTTTGATTGCATAGGGAAAGAAAAGGAAGAGGATAATTTTAGTGGCTGATATCAAAAAAACTTCAGAGATTCCTAGAACTTGGATATTCAATGGATTCTTAGATATAAACATACCTGAACAAATCATGCATCTCATAACCATATGCCTCCTATTAGTATTTTGACACCCTATCATTGGGTCTTTCAGACTTTTCCCCTTCAAACTATAAACTAAAAATCAACAACTTATTTTTATTATTGACTTTGTGTGAAAATGGAATTTATATTCTAGAATTTGTGTAGACCTAAAAAGACTTCTACTGAATTAAATTCAGTAAGTCTTTATTAAAAGGTTACTGTATGTGAAGCACTTTGCTATCTACTAGCAATACAATAATCAAAACAAAATAAGAAAATGATATAGAACATAAAACATTCCAAATCCTATTGTTGTGCTCATAAGAATGAAATAACAAATTCTATGTGGAATATTGACAAATTCTGTGACCCAAAGCAAGTCAGACACTATCTCTGAAATTTAGTTTCTTAGTCTATAGAATAGAAGTAGTAGTTATTAGGTCTGTTGGAAGGAAAGTATTTTTACAAATCTCAAAGTGATTTATGAATGAGTAATTATTTTGATGATGACAACAATGCTGATGATTCGGTCTTGAATACTCTGGGAACCACCAAGATCAGGGTGCTAGAGATGGGCAACTATGATTTCAGGTGGAAATTTCACAGCATTCCTTTTGTGCATCTCTCATGAAATTTTAAGTAACCAACTGATGGGAAGAGCAATTTAGATACAAAAGGTATTCCATCACATCCAAAAAAAAAATTCAGGGGAAATGTGATGAGATGCCACACAAGAGGCTAGTGAGGGAAAAGCCATAGGGAGAGGAAAGCTGAAGAGGTATGTGATTCAGCCAACATAAAAGCTACACTTGGGGCTATAGCCTTAAGGTATTAACTCCAAGATGGTGTAAGCATGAGACATTCTGAACCTATGCTATGTCAAACCTGATAAGTGCTCCCGACACATTTCCTTCTCCTTTTTCTCTTCCTTTCTGCCCTCTCTGGAGAAGGCAAGAGTCTTTGACTGCAGGAAGATCATCAGTCCTCATAGCAAAGTCTGTGTTAAGTTCCCAGAGACCTTCAACCACCTTATGCAGGTAGCACCATAGGGCTGCCCTTCAGGTCACTGCCCAACCTGGGTAAAGGTGTTGCATTTATAGAAGGGAAAGAATTCTTCTCTAGTGGTGAGTTCTTTTTTGAATTCTTCCAAGAGAGCCTTGGGAGATGGGAACCAATTACTATCATCCTTTGGGGATTCATATGGAGACAATTTGCCTTTTGTATCCTCTGGTGTTTGAGGTATGTTGTCTCCATAAAAGCTAGCTATTGTCAGAGGTGTTTTGTTTTTATTTTTTATTTTTTTTTTACTTTTTTGCTCATTTTTTAAAGGTTGAGGTCTGCTTTTAAGGCAAAAGGGAGATTATCTCAATCTTCTTCTACAGGTGACTATGGTTTTATGCTGCCCTGGACCAATGCTGCTGACTTCCTTTCAGTGTGAACAAGCCCCATATCATTCTGCAGTTCAGAGGCGCACTATTTTCCTTTTGTATTCATGTTGGATAATCTGCTGACCCACTGGTTTCTGAATCAGGAAAGAGTAACCAATGCTGCTGTATTTTATCTAAGAGCTTTCCAGTAGATTCCCTGGCACAGGGATGCCACAATACCTTGGGTCCCTGTGCTACACCTCCCCTCTAATTGAATCAGATTTTTTTTTCTGAAGTTCTTCCAAAATATTTCCTCTGCTGGAAATTTGTCACACACCAATTTTTTGTGGGTTCTGTCCCTCTAAAGCCAATTCAGAGACTCAATCTGGTATTGATCTGAGGGGTACCAGGAAGAGCTCAGACAAAGACCTGGCTACTCTTTGGCATCTTGGTTCTGCCTTCTGTAGTGATGAGTTCTTACCTGAGTCCCTCTATAACTCCTTTACCATCGCATACTTTCCTCCATGCCTTCTCCTCCATGTACCTTTTTGCCACTTGGAATACAGAAGTGTAGAGGGCAGGAACTCTTGAGAAGTGTATTTGAATTCCAAGGTTAACACCGTGTTAACTCAATGGAATTGATGATGGTTCTCTATTTCACATATATACCTAGTTCTTAGCATGGTGATGTAATGGTTCTCTAGTTCACACATATTCAGTATGCTATAATGATATAATTGTAATAAGGTATATAAGTTATAAGAAGGACTGGAAGAGAAAGAGTCTATCTTTGACCAATCTGGTGGCTCTCCTGCCTCCTCCACTAAGACCAAAGACTTCCGAGATCCTCCAGAAAGCTATCCCAGACACGACACAGTAGTACAGTGGAAAGAAATTTTTTCTTCATAGACTAGTCATCCTGCCTTTCCAATCTTCTTACACTTTAGCCCCTATTATATATTCTTCACTCTAGGGACATTGGTCTCTTGCCTGTTCCACAAACAAGATACTCCAACTCTCAGGTATAGGTTTTTTTCTCTGGCTGTCCTCTATGCCTAGAATTTTTTCTCTCCTCCACCCCAACTATTGACATCCCTGGCTTTCATTAAGTTCTAATTAAAACACTCTTTTCAACAGGAAGCTTTCCCAAACCTCTTAATTTTAGTATCTTCCCTCTTTATTATTTCCTATTTATCCTGGTATAGCTTGTTTTTATATATTTTTTGAATGTTGACTTCCCATTAGGTTTTGGAGCAGGAGAGGAAAGCCTGAAATATAACCTGAGAGATAGCATTTTAAAATGGAAAGAAAGTTGGGTTTGGAGTAGGAGATTTATAGTTGGCAGTTACCATTATTAAGCATTAGCAGCTGGCTTCAAAAGCCTTTCCAGAGGTTGAACAGAAAGTTTTAAGGGCAGAAGCTAAAGCTTCAGTTGACAAGAGACATTTTTTCCTTTTTGGAGAAAACTGTTCAAATTCTTTCTCTATCTTTCAGAGAACCCCTCCCCCCCCAACCAGGGAAATATTTCCTCCAGATAACAAGATCACTGCTAGGAATAGAGATCTTCAGAGTTGAGTCAGTCAGTTGAATTTTTGATAAGCACCCACAGAGTATACAACACTGTCAGAGATATTTGTGTTACATATTTTAAAAATGATTTGAGATGTCCACCACCTTGGGAATCATAGGTTCACTGTGTAAGAGAGTAACCCTTTAAATTATTTATTTCATTTATCTCAAACACAAATGTCTTTCTGAGAAAAGTACTTGCTGAGGTAAGCTGAGGTAATCCCTTCCACTTACTCAGGTTTCTAAGGGCATCATAGCTAATGAAGTTAAGACTGACTTAGTATTAGTGTAGCGAGCTGTCGTCTCCAGAAGCTGCCGGATCGCTCTCTGGGAAGAGATCTGCTGTGTCTACTCAAATCTCTCAGACAGATTCTTCTTCCTGTAGCGAACCGTTGTCTCCAGGTAGTTGCTGTTAACTCTTGTCCAGAGAAGTGACTTCCCTTCCTGCAGAGAGCCGACTTCCCTTCCTGCAGAGAGCTGCGTCAAGCAAGATGTAATGCAGAGTCTTCTTCTTGAATCTCCTCCAGCTCTTATCCTTCTCCAGGCCAATCTGCTCTCTGGGCCCAATGTTGTGTCTTTTATCCTCCCAGAGAATGGGCGTGGGATAATGCAAGGGCTTCTGGGAAGAACCACTTCAGCCAATGAGCTTGCTCCTTCTATCAAGTCAACCTGAGTTCTCACCTTGTAATTGTCCAGAAAACCTGAATTCTCACCTTGTCACTGTCCAGACAACCTGAGTTCTCACCTAGTAATCCTAACATCTCCCCCTTTCTTTTGATTTAGAACATAGGACAGTCATGACCTTGAAACATAAATCCATCAATATGGGAAGTATTACAGATAATTACATAAATTACATAAGCACATAGTCACATAGTAACATAACACATGCTAGAAGTATATAACAAATAACATAATCAAATAATCATAAATTGAAAATTTATAAATGTCCATAAGTCCATTGTCCATTAGTCTCATCTTGTGTTAGGAAGTCCAATGATTCCTGCTGGTTTTAAAGTTCTTTAACAGTCTTTTTATTAGCCATGCTCTTTCGGTGTAAGATGTTTCTTAGATCTTCTCCTTTATTTTGAGGTCTTTCTCTTTTTCTTGCAGGAAGGGAAGTCGGCTCTCTGCAGGAAGGGAAGTCACTTCTCTGGACAAGAGTTAACAGCAACTACTTGGAGACAACGGTTCGCTACAGGAAAAAGAATCTGTCTGAGAGATTTGAGTAGACACAGCAGATTTCTTCCCAGAGAGCGATCCGGCAGCTTCTGGAGACGACAGCTCTCTACAATTGGCGCCCAACGTGGGGCAAGGACTTTTGCTTATCCTGACTTATCCTGACTTCCTCAAGAGCAAGTGAGAAAACATCCAGGCAAGATTTATATCTTGCATGTCCACTCACATAGTGGACTTCCAGGTCCCATTTTTGATGGAAATTCAAAGGCAGATAGCCTTCTAACCATGTTAGCCAGTAGTCCTTTATTTCAGGAAGCACAAGAATCTCATTCTAAATATCATCAGGCTGCTTGAGCTTTACGTTTACAATTTGGAATCACAAGAGAGGAAGCTAGGAGCATAGTAAAAAGCTGTACAGCTTGTCTTCCTTTCCACGCTCCTACACTCCCTCCAGGGAAGAATCCTCATGGTTTGAGACCCAATGAAATCTGGCAAATGGATGTGACCCATTATAAATCTTTTGGTCGTCTATCTTTTATTCATGTCGTGGTAGACACCTTTTCAGGATTCACATTTGCAATGCCAGCAGCAAAAGAGACAGCCCGAGTGGTCACTGAATTCCTTATACAAGCTTTTGCAATTATGGGTGTGCCACAAGCAATAAAAACAGACAATGGATCTGCATATACGTCCAAACATTTTACACACTTTTGTGCACAGTGTAAGATTTTACATACCATGGGCATACCCTTTAATCCTCAAGGGCAGGCAATAGTAGAGAGAAGAAACAGAGATATTAAGACACTCCTCCAAAAACAAAAGAAAGGGGGAGCCACAGGTAGCCCTAGGGAACTTCTAAATTTAGTTCTCTATACCATTAATTTTCTAATTTTTGACAAAGATGCACTGGCTCCGGCAGACAGGTTTTATAACCCACCAGAAGGGCAGTGTCCAGTGCGAGCATCTCCACTGTCCTTAGATAATCGCCAGGTGGTGTGGAGAGATCCAGAAAGTGGTGAATGGAAGGGACCAGATAGGTTAACTGCCTGGGGGAGAGGGTTTGCTTGTATTTCTTCAGCAGGAGAAGGAATCAGATGGGTGCCAACGAGTCATATTCGCCTTGTCCATCAGAGAGAGACAGAAAAAGAGAAAGACCTCAAAATAAAGGAGAAGATCTAAGAAACATCTGACACTGAAAGAGCATGGATAATAAGAAGACTGTTAAAGAACTTTAAAAACCAGCAGGAATCATTGGACTTCCTCAAACAAGATGAGACTAATGAACAATGGACTTATGGACATTTATAAATTTTCAATTTATGATTATTTGATTATGTTATTTGTCATATACTTCTAGCATGTATTATGTTACTATGTTACTATGTGCTTATGTAATTTATGTAATTATGTGTAATACTTCCCATATTGATGGATTTATGTTTCAAGATCATGACTGTCCTATGTTCTAAATCAAAAGAAAGGGGGAGATGTTAGGATTACTAGGTGAGAACTCAGGTTGTCTGGATAGTGACAAGGTGAGAATTCAGGTTGGACAATTACAAGGTGAGAACTCAGGTTGACTTGATAGAAGGAGCAAGCTCATTGGCTGAAGTGGTTCTTCCCAGAAGTCCTTGCATTATCCCACGCCCATTCTCTGGGAGGATAAAAGAGAGGACACCCAGAGATAGAAGAAGACTCTGCATTACATCTTGCTTTATGCAGCTTTCTGCAGGAAGGGAAGTCAGCTCTCTGCAGGAAGGGAAGTCACTTCTCTGGACAAGAGTTAACAGCAACTACCTGGAGACAACGGTTCGCTACAGGAAGAAGAATCTGTCTGAGAGATTTGAGTAGACACAGCAGATATCTTCCCAGAGAGTGATCCGGCAGCTTCTAGAGATGACAGCTCGCTACATATTAGTATTAGTATTCTAATATATTTTTGTTCCTGTGAATGTGAGAAGCTTCAGAATACCAGAGTGAAGGAACAAGAAGAGATGCTTTGTATTTTTTAATACAGCAATGAAAAATTAGAGGATTGGGGGTTAATAACTAACAAAATATGGTTAGCATAAGTGTTATATGATAGTTATCCAATGTCATTTAACTGCTCATTGATACAAGATAAGGTTTTAGTTACTAACCATAAGTCAAGGGACCATTATTCACGCATCTTAAACCTAGAAATATAAATAACAGTGTGTTATGAAGCAATCACAATTCTCATATATGTTGTTACTTAGTTGCTGAGAAGTGAAAGAAAAGAAATGGAATGCTTCAAAGCAAATTAGTTGAATAGGCTTTTTTAAGAATAAAATTTAGAATACCTTTCCCTAAAAGTTTTACATGAATTTAGCTGAAGGTATTAGCTGAATCTAGACAAATGGGTAGCACAGCTGGTGTCAAGGAGTAAGTCAAGCAGAGCAAAAGATCAACTGGGCAACAAAACATCAAAAAAGTCACTCAGCAGATCAATTAGTCTGTTTGTGACATTATGGCCAATAAGGTATTTATCAAACACATTGGAAACATCTGTTCAACAAAGAAGCTACATTTATCAAATGAGACTTTGGTAGACAGTTCCCAAAATATAAAGTAGAAGGAAGGAAGGAAGGAAGGAAGGAAGGAAGGAAGGAAGGAAGGAAGGAAGGAAGGAAGGAAGGAAGGAAGGAAGGAAGGAAGGAAGGAAGGAAGGAAGGAAGGAAGGAAGGAAGGAAAGAAGGAAGGAAGGAAGGAAGGAAGGAAGGAAGGAAGGAAGGAAGGAAGGAAGGAAGGAAGGAGGGAAGGAAGGAAGGAGGGAGGAAGAGAAGAAGGGAGGAAGAGAAGAAGGGAGAAAGAGAAGGAGGGAGAAAGGGAAGGAGGGAGAAAGAGGAGAGAGGTGGGAAGGTGGGAAGGAGGAAGACAGGAAGGAACAAAGGAGGGAAAATGTATTCTATCAATATATGTTTATTAATAAGCATATATTGATACATAATCCTTTATTAATAAATATAATAAATAAATATTTATAAATCAGGCTGTATATAATAAAGAATAATTTATTATAAGTGCAAATACTGTGCTAAGAACTCATCCAAATGTTATTTCAGTTAATCCCCACAACATCTTTGGGAGATAGATGCTATTTTTATCCCCATTTTGTAGGTAGGTAAACATAGGCAAATCTAGGCTAAGTGATTTGATCATTATCAAGCAGCTACTCATTGCATGAAATTGGATCAGAACGTAAGTCTTTCTGACTCCAGGCCTTCTACTACCTGTGGAAGGTGAAAGATAAAATGACCAAGGTAGCAAAGGGTCAATTTTCTGAGCATTTTGATCTATTAAGCAATATGTGAAAACTTAGTGAATTGGGACAAAGTCCCTTCCTTAGTTTAAGACTGGACTCCAAATATAAGAAGAGACAGATTTTTATACATTAACAATAATTAAATAACACAAATCAATTAAAAAGAAACAATACAACATTAGGTAATCTGATTTCTAATTGGAAGAAAGATTTGGGACCTTCCATTTTGGGAAGGGGAGAGTAAACAGGTGAAAATTCCCTGAAATCAGAAAAAAGAGGTTCCCCCTTCCCTTGAGTGTCTCTAAAAACATCAAAGGAACATGAACATAATAATTAATTGATCAAGAGGCCAGTTTTTGGATAAGATATGTGTTGTTTAACAACTGTTTGGACATATATACATATATTGTATTTAATTTATACTTTAATTTATTGAACATGTATTGGTCAACCTGCCATGGTGGGGGGTGGGAGGAAGGAGGGGAAAAATTAGAACAAAAGGTTTGGCAATTATCAATGTTGTAAAATTACCCATGCATATATCTGGTAAATAAAAAACTATTTAAAAAATAAAAACTTGGAAAAAAGATATGTGTTGCTTGAGATGTGTGTTTAAGTGAGAAAAGTGAGGAAAAAACCCTTGTTTCAATATTGAAATCTGACTGAGTTTTTGATCAATGTAACCTAGGTACTTAAAGGTCTCTTAGCAGCAGGAAGTCAGCTTCACAGCTGTGCAGGGTTAGGTTCAACCAATACAATAAGATTTTCTCCCAATATCCGAAAATGAATAAAGTTTTCTCACAAGACAGTAGTTATATTAGATCCATAACTGAATAGAAGGAGAATCAAAGCAGACCAGAACTGAGCCACAGGATTCAGTCAGTATGATACACTCACTTCCCACAATTCAGAGGATGCTGAAACTTAAAATTTCAATTTAAAATTATTCTGAGTTTATGGATTTTCCTCACTCATGTGCCTCTCTGTTAGGTTTATGTGTGTGTGTGTCCACTTTTCCCCACAGATAATTGAGTGCATTTTTAAGAGAACTGAGCAGATTCAAATATATGTTTATACTTTGTTATATTGTTTATTCCTTTATTTGCTTTATGTTTAGTTTCAATGTTATTATAATTATTATTTATATTGTCTTATTATTAAGTAAATGTCTATATTAATACATCAGTGAGAACTGGAGAACAATGATGGTTAATTAAAGGGAGTTCTTCCCCAACAACTATGTTACCTTATTGACATTGAAAATGTTTGCGTGTAATCTTTTGATGGTGGTCTTTCTCTGGGAACTCAGAACTGATAGCATGTAAGTGGATTGATGTGAGCAAGTCAGAATAGACTGTGAGATTTAATGACAGGGATACATCACACAGGTTTTATAGTAGAATCATATATTTAGAGGTGAAAATAAACTAGAGGACACCAAGTCCAACCCCTCCAACTTTCATTTTGCAGAAGAGAAAACTAATGCACAGAGAAATTAAGACCTGCTCAGAATCATACAGCATTTATTTTTTGCTCCTGGAGAGATCAAAGAGAGGAGCTGAAGGTATCAGGTAAAACTTTGTGGAGAAAGTAGGATTTTGTGAGTCATTAAGAATGATGTAGGATTTTGACAGGAAGAACTTTGAGATGATTGAAGCACACTCATGTTACAGGAAATTATAGTGTGCTCCTCTCCCCAGATACCTTACATATACTCAGTATCTCAATACTTCTACCCTATATTTTTGTGCACCACTAACTGAAATGAACTTCACATAAATCTTAATTTATTAAGTAATAACTACATAAGTTTGTGGAGAGCATTAATTGTCTACCTTGTGCTTCCATATCCCCAATAGCTTCATGATACCTAGAACCTAGTAAACAACAACAACAAAATACTAACAACAACAAAATACTTAGTGACTATTGAGAACCAAGGAACTCCACTTATCTGAATCTTATTCATCCTTAAAGATCAAGATAAATCTACCTCATTCCTAAAGCCTTTCTTGATGCCTCCAACCCAGATTCCCAACTCTTTGAGTTCTCATAACACTTTTATTCAGTCAACAATAATGTCTTAAGATCTGCCTATACAACAACATTGTTTGAGATAAATATTTTACATAAAATCCTATAATAAACCAAATGAAATGAATAATTATTTTTGAAAAAACATTCAAAAACTTGTGTTCTATTTCCTTCATACCTAATTTCTAACTTTGAAATTCTATTTGCCCTTCCTTTGCTCTCTCTTTCCTTAGTCCCATCCTCTGCCTCCCTCCTTTCCTTCCTTCCTTTCTTCTTCCTCTCCCTCTTCCTTCCTTCCTTTCTCCCTCTCTCTCTCTCTCTCTCTTTCTTTCTTTTTCTTTTCCTTTCTTTTTCTCTTTCTTTTTCTTTTTCTCTTTCTTTCTGTCTTTCTCCCTCCTTCCATCTTTCTCCCTCTCCCTTTCTTTCTCTCTCCCTCTTTTCCTCCTTCCCTTCCTCCCTCCCCCTCTCAATCTGTCTTCCTGTCTCTGTCTCTCCCTCCCTCCCTATCCCCCTCTTTTTCTCTTTCTCTCTTTCTTTCCCTCAGGTATTTACTAATTGTATTTCCCTATGCAAGTTATTTAACCTCTTTTTCTCATTTCTCCTATCTGTGAAATGGGGATAATAATAGAACTTTCATAATAATGTTGCTTTGAGGAGCAAATGGGATAATATGTGTGGATTGCTTTGTGAATTGTAAAACTCTCTATAAATGCTTGAGAGTATTATTTTACCTGGATTGAGAGTAAGGAATGGTTGTACTTAGCTGCCCCCTTGATTATTGACTAAATCATTCCAAGATTTCAATTTAATATTTCTGGTAAGATTAAATGATGAGTCATTGATTGTATGGGAAGTCTGAAGAATGAGTTAGGTTAATTGTGAAAGACCTCCTGAAGTCCTTCAGCTATGATTTAAGGCAGATGATGGAATTTAGTATCCTAGGCAACACTGAAGTTATCTCTAAAAGTTTCTTCTCACTCTAGGTCTTTGAAATAGATAATAGCAATATTTCATATATACATGTGTTATAGTTTCTTGAGGCTTTTAAAAATTTGTTCATAAACATTATTAAATTTCATCTCCAATAGTAAAATGCAAATAATAAATTATGCCTCCCAAGAGTGCTGTATAGAGCTTAGAAAATCTTAAAATATTTATAAAATTGTGTTGTTTTATGTTGAAATGGGTGTTGTAAGCATTTGTCATGTGACTGCTGACCATGATATTTCCATGAGTTAGTAGATGGTTTGCCTTTGAGCTTTTCAGTAGTCAATCAAAATATTGGACATTCTATGGTCAACTTGTTGATGTGCCTTCCCAGGTAAGGATAGTCTTCAAAAAGAAAACAAATATACAATATACATTGTTGAGGACATTAAAATTTTTTTTTTCAGTTTAATAGTACCTTCTTGAGTATCCTACATGGAAGCAGGAATTACACTGAATCTGTAATGGGATAATCTGGGTTTAAATCCTGGTATTTGAAAACATCACTAAATTTGCTTTAATCTCAGTTTGTGTGGAAACTGAATGGATGCCTATTAGTTGAAGAATGGCTGAATAAGTTACAGTATGTGAATGCTATGGAATATCATTGTTTTATAAGAAATAATCAGGAGAATTATTTCAGAGAGGCCTGGAGAGACCTACATGAACTGATGCTGAGTGAAGTGAGTAGAACCAGGAGAACATTCTACATTGCAACAAGATTATGCAATGATCAATTCTGCTAGAGGTGGCTCTTTTCAATAGTGAGGTGATTCAGGCCAGTTTCATTGATTTTATGACGGAGAGAGTCATCTGCTTCTAGTGAGAGTACTGTGGGAACTGAGTGTGGATCACAACATAGAATTCACTTTTTGTTGTTGTTTGCTTGCATTTTGTTTTCTTTTTCACTTTTTTCCTTTTTGATCTGATTTTTCTTGTGCAGGATGATAATTGTGTGTAAAGCTCTGCTCGTCTCTCAGTTGTAATCCTTCTCTGGGAGGAGGTTTCTTTTCTGTATAATCTTTTCCTCTATGAGCAGGTTTTTTGGGAGGCTTCTGGAGCCTCCAGCCAGCCTCTTCTTCTTCCTGAATCCTGACTCTGAATCTCCTCCAGCTCTTATCCTTCCCAAGTCCAGACTGCTTTCCAGGCTCAATGTTGCCTCTTTTATCCTCCCAGAGTATGGGCGTGGGATCATACAAGGGCTTCTGGGAAGAACCACTTCAACCAATGAGCTTGCTCCTCCTAGAATTCCTAAGGTATAAACTCCCTTAAAAGGTCCAAACCAAAGGTCTGAGCCAGAGAACTGTCAAGTCAACCTGAGTTCTCACCTTGTAACTGTCCAGACAACCTGAGTTCTCACCTAGTAATCCTAACAATTGTGGAAATATGTATAGAAGAATTGCTCAGCTTTAATATATTGGATTACTCGCCATCTAAGGGGGGAAAACTCAAGCTTTCCAAAGGTGAATGATGAAAATTATCTGTGCTTATCTTTTTAAAAAAAACTTATTTTAGTTTTCATTTATGGAATAAAAGAGGATTTCTATAATTTAGTATAATTAAAAGATGATAGATCAGATGTAGTCTGTACTTTACCTGAACAGAGACTTCTGCTATAAATACAGCCTCTGCATGGAAATTTCTAGTGATGGGGAACTCACTATCTAGTAAAGTAGCTTATTATTTTTGGACAGAATTAATATTTAGAAAGTTATTTACTTAGGTAAGTAAATAGAAAAGTAGGACATGGATCCAGGAAGACCTGAGTCTTACTAGCTGTGTAACAACTTGGACAAGTCATTTAAGCTTTTTCAGCCTCAATTTTCTCATTTATAAAATAGGCATAATAACATCATTTACTTCCCCAGGCTGTTATGAGAATTAAGTAAAATAATCTATGTAAGTTCTTTCCAATCTTTAAAGTACTACATAAATTCTAGTTATTGTTATTGATTACTCAAATGGATCTATAATCTGATCTGTCCCTTCCAATGATGTAAATTTCAAACCATTCACAAGTGCCTATCCTAATCAATTCTTGTTTGAATTGAAGGGGTGCCATTTGCTAGTGATCTCTCTATTTCTCTTTTCATTGTGAAACATTTGGTCTGTCCATCTACTTGTCATCCTTGTTCTTACTACATGACAAGAACAAGCCCATCTTCTTTTCCTCTTAATGCATTTTTTATTTTCGTTTTCCATTGGTTATATATTGCAGGTTGCTCACATCTACCACACACTTCTTCTTTGCCCTCTGTAGGATACTCATGTTTTTGAGACTCCAGGGTTTCACATCTCCTCATTATATGTTAACATTGGAAATTTGGATATTCAAAAAGATTGTTTATGGGAGATGATCTGGACCATTAAAAGACATTTGGATTGTTCCCTGAAATGCATATCTTTTGAAAATAAAAAGCTTTTATTTAAAAAAAATCTGTATTTTCATATATAAAATGAGGGGATTGGACTTAAAGAGCTTTGAGCATCCTTTCAAATCAAAATGCTGGGAGATCCTAAAGAATCTAACTGAAAGGTTTTAATATAAGCAATCTATATCAATAATAACAAATATATTTATTTGTAGGTGTCAGAAGAAAACTTGATTTGGAGTGAGAAGATCTGTGCTTAAATCCTATTTATTATGTGATCTTAGGGAGCCACTTACTCCCTTGGCCTCTGTTCCTCATCATTTCAATGATAAAGTTGGATTAGATGACTTCTATGATTTCTTCCCATTTTATAGTTAAGATAAAATGATAGTGACTACAGAAGTGATGAATCACAGAACAAGAAGGACCTTCAGCAGTTATCTATACCAACCAATTGTAAAGAACCCTCTCTAGGACATACCCAATAAGTATATATTCAAACTCAATGTGAAGACATTCTATCGAAGGTATCTTACCAGGTCTTTAGGCAGTCAATTTTACCTTGAGATAGTTCTCATGATCAGAAAATTATCCATTGTTGGTAGTAGCATTTTTCCTTACATAAAGTATAAAGTTACCTAATTGCAATTTTCAAAAGTTAGTTCTAGTTCTTTCTTTAGATAACAAATAGAGCAAACCTAGCCTCTTAGGACAGCTCTCTAGATACTTGAAGATTACTTTTCATATTATCCTTGCAGTTTGTCCTTGGGAAATGGGGAAACTTGAGTCCCAAAGAAAGATGAGCCTAAGATTGCCCAGAAAGGCAATGGCAGACATCAGATGGAACCCAAAATCTTGGATTTCCTTTCCATGCTATGCTTTAACACTTTGGGTGGAATATCTCAATTTGAGGTCATAGCCAGGTTTGCAGAATTTTCTTTCTTTCTTCCTGATTGACTCACCATTGAGTTAGAAGGAACAAAGATTCCTGGCACTGCGCTCCTGACCATGTTGCCATTGATGAGGATATGTCTTTAGTTTCTGAAACAATCTGGCCTCGGCTCCTACACAGCCTGAGCCGTTGCAACCTACTCCTTGAGAGAAGGATACTGATGCGTCTTGTGTGACTGACTGGTGGGAGTCAAAGAGGAAGATCAATCCTGGCACCCTGAAATAGAGCTCAGTTCAACAGCCCTTGCCCACCCCCATGCCAATAACATTTCTGCTGAGCCCAGTCCTTGGTGATAGTCTCCATTAACCTTTCCCCACGTTTCCTGTTCCCTGCGTCATCTTCCTCTGCACTTGGGTTCACTAATGTCATCGATTTTATACAGATGAATTGGTTCATTCTGTTTAAGCTAAAGATAATTCCATCTATTCAGTCATCTTTAAAATTGTTCTGTAACTGTCCCTGTCCCCAATTTCATTTTTCCCTTTAACCATTTAATTAAATTAAGCTGGGAACAGCACACACATTTTAATTTTCCTGTTTTACAGATGGTCATAAATTGGACCCAGGTGACAAAGCATAGGCTTCCCATTGCCTCCCCTCCCCAAGACCCTTTGTTTGCCCAGGGTCTCATTTTCTAAATGCATTTGGGTGATAGCGTAAAGGGTGCTGGTCACAAAGTAATGTGTGCCAAGCTGGGCCAAGGATAGAGCGAGGACTCCCTAGGACAGCTCAGGGTCATTCAGACTAGTATGGTAAATTGGATAGTGAAACAAGTGAGAATAGTATCCTGTTGTGCGTATTAAATAGTCGTTTTTATATTGTCTTGACTCCTAAGTTCTTTCTATGCTCCTCTCCTTTCTCTGGGTCTGGCAAATATCCAGGAACATAAAGAACACTCCAGTTATAAGTAATCTGCTGAGACTGATTAGCCCTCAGAGCTCCTGGTGCTTTGTTTTCAGACCAATTCTGAACCTGTTCCTTGCAGTTCTTGAGAGAAATACAATTGTGATAAGTATCCACAGACAGAAACAATAGAAAGGCACTCAACTCAGTTTTCTTTTCCATAAAATGAGGGCATTGAATGGGACGACTTATAAAGGCCCTCACAAATCTGCTATTCTTTGTTCTAAGGGGCCCTCCCATCTCTAACATTTTATATTCTTAAGATCATGTTAAGCTCTGACATTCTCTAAGGCCCTTTGAGCTCTGATATTTTATTTCCCAAAGATCGCAGCAGCTTTGACATTCTATGCCTTAAGGTTACTCCTGGGTCTAACATTCTAGGGTCTAAGGCCACTTCTAGTTCTAAAGATTTTCAAGCATTCCTGGTGAAAAGAAAAGAAACTTTGAAAGTCAAACATGAGCTAAGAGAAATAAAAAGGTAATCATGAATAAACAATGATAGAGGACTAAAAATTAAAATTACTTTCATTCATATATGAGGAGATGATATATATTAGAGGTCATTAAAAAGCGTAATCACACAGGAGGGCTGGGAGTGGTTTTATTATAAAAAGAAAGAGGAGGAGGAGAAGGAAGAAGAGGAAGATGAGGAAGAGAGAAGAAGGAAAAGGAAGAAGAGGAATAGGAAGAGGTGGCAGAGGAGGAGGGAGAAGAAGAAGAAGGAGGAGGAGGAGGAGGATGAAAAAGGAAGGAGGAGGAAAAAGGAAGGAGGAGGAAGAAAGAAGGAAGAAGAAAAAGAAGGAAAAAGGAAGAAGGAGAAGACTAGAAAGGAAGGGGAAGAAGAATGCAAAGAGAGGGAGAGGGAGTAAGCAGAAATAAAGAGGATGTGGATAAGAGAGATACATTATACTACAAAACTATATTTCACTCAACTGGGAAATAAGGAAATAGGCAGAAAAGATGAGAAGGGAGAATTAAAGGGATGGTAGATTAAGAAAAGGAATAGTTTCTAGCAAAATAACCACTAAGAATGGACATGTTTTTATTTGCTGGGAACTTTATTATTCTGAGTTTGACTTGCCCTTTGATGCCATATTTTTTTCAGAAGACCCAAATGAAAAGTTTTCTCTATTGTAGAATATCATGAGAAGTCATATCTATATTTTCCTCCACTTTTGAATCAATCCTATTTTTTGAATTTTGTTCAGGTTTCTTTATCAAAGAACTCCTTAAATCCTGAAGTGATCCTTTATATCTTTCTTCAGTCCTCTTTCATGGCATTAATCTTTCTTAGTCAGTTAATGACTTTATTCTTTTTCATGTACTTAGTTTCTCTTCAATAATAGAAAAAGTTAAAGCTAGGAAGAAAAATTTCACTGCAGCCTTGCTTCTCAAAAGTATTTCTGGAAATTCTACTAAATTTCATTTTAATTATGTGCTTGGTTAGTGATTTCGAACAAACAGCACTTATTTACCACATTTATGTCATATTTTTGGCTGTTATTTCCATTTGTAAAATCATATGAAGTTCAAAACAAGGTTAAGACCCAATGCTCTAATGAATAGAGAGCTGGCCTTGGAACCATAACACCTGATCTAAAGCCTACCTTCATGCTTTTTTAAAACATAGTAGAAATATGTTAAATTCAATATATGCATTCATATTTATATAATTATCTTGATGCTCAAAAAATTAAATCAAACAAGAAAAATGAGAAAGAAAATAAAATGCTAGCAAACAACAACAAAAAGAGTGAAAATTCTATGTTGTGGTCCACACTCAGTTCCCACAGTCCTCTCTTTGGGTATAGAGGCTCTCTTCATCACAAGATCATTGGAACTGGTCTGACTCTCATTGTTGAAGAGAGTCACGTCCATCAGAATTGATCATTGTAGTATAAAATATTTGGGAATCTATCTGCCAAGAGAAAGTCAGAAACTATATGAACACAAGTAAAAAACACTTTTCACACAAATAAAGTCAGATCTTATTAGTTGGAATAATATCAAGTGCTCATGGGTAGGCCAAGAGAAAATAATAAACATGACAATACTGCCTAAATTATCTACTTACTTAGTGTCATAACAATCAAATTCACAAGAAATTATTTTCCAGACCTAGAAAAATAATAACAAAACTCACCTGGAAGAATAAAAGGTCATGAATTTCAAGGGAATTAATGAAAAAAAAATGCCAATGAAGGTGTCCTAGCTGTGCCAGACCTAAAACTATATTATAAAGCAATGGTCATTAAAACCATTTGGTACTGGTTAAGAATTAGAATAGTCTACCAGTGGAATAGATTAGGTTCACAGGACAAAATAGTCAATCCCTATAGTAATCTAATATTTGACAGTACCAAGGACCACATCTTTTGAGATAAGATTTGACAAAAACTGCTGGGAAAAATTGGAAACTAATATGGCAGAAACTAGGCACTAACCCACAGCTAATATCGTAGACCAAGATAAGGTCAAAATGGTTCATGATCTACACATAAAGAATGATATTATAAACATATTAGAAGAACATAGGATAGTTTACCTCTCAGATCTATGGAGGAGGAAGGAATTTGTGTCCAAAGAAGATCTGGAACTTATAATTGAACATCAAATGGATAATTTTGATTACATTAAGTTTAAAAGTTTTTGAACAAATAAAACTAATGCAGACAGGAATAAAAGGGAATCAATAAATTGGGAAAAATATTTTTATATTTAAGGGTTCTGATAAAAGTCTTATTTCTAAAATGTATAGAAAATTGACTCAACTTTATAAAAAAATCAAGTCATTCTCTAATTGATAAATGATCAAAGGATAAAAACACACAATTTTCAGGTGAAGAAATTAAAACCATTTCTAATCCTATGAAAAGGTGCTCTAAATAACTACTGATCAGAGAAATGCAAATTAAGACAACTCTGAGATATCACTACACACCTCGCAGATTGGCTAAGATGACAGGAAAAAATAATGATGAATGTTCAGGGGGATGAGGGAAAACTGGGATACTGATAGATTGTTGGTCAAGTTGTGAATGGATCCAACCATTCTGGAGAGCAATTTGGAACTGTTCAAAAAGTTATCAAACTGTGCATACCCTTTGATCCAGCAGTGTTTCTATTGGTCCTATATCCCAAAAACATCTTAAAGGAAGGAAAGGGACCCACATGTGCAAAAATGTTAGTGATATTCCTTCCTTTTCCACAAATCTGAGAAGTAAACCACCCTATGTTCTTCTAATTTGCTTATAATATCCCTCTTTATATCTAGATCATGAACCCATTTCGATGTTCTCTTGGTATTCGGTGTTAGGTGTGAGTCAATGCTTAGTTTCTTCCTTTGCAATTTTCCCAGAAGTCTTTGTAAAATAGTGACTTCTTATCCCAAAAGCTGTGGTCTTATACATAAATATTTAGAGCTCTTTTTGAGGCAGCATATATGGAAATATGAGGCTTTGTCCTGAAGTTAAGAATGACTGAACAAGGTTTGGTAAAAATGTGATGAAATCTTATTGTGCTATAAAAAAAATTATAAAGGGGATGATTTTGGAGAATCATGGGAAGACTTATAGGAGCTGATATAATGAAATGGACAGAACCAAGAGAACAATGTACATAAAGACAACAATATGTTGAAGACAACTCTGAAAGAATTAGGAACTTTGATCAATGGGATAATTAAGCGTTATCCCAGAGAACTTTTGGGCAAACATGCTATTCATTTCAAAAAAGAAAGGTGAAGGATACACTGAGACATATTTTTTGTATATGACCAATGTGGAATTTGACTTTCTTGGCTCTATAAATGGTTGTGAAGATGATTTTTATTTTTTCTTTTGTTATTAATGGGGGGAGGAAGAATAAAAAGCATAATTTTGCTGATTAAAATATGATGTAATTTTTAAAGAAGAAAATGGGGATAATAATATTTATCCTGCTGGCTGACATGGGCAGGAAAATGCCAAGTGAATCTTAAAATACTGTATCTCACTTCAGTGAGCAATACAAATGCAGATGAAGGTATATATTGTTACTATTTTCAATGTAATGGTTCCTTAACAGACTGATGGCTTCTGACTTCATTTGGGACAGCTAGTCTGTCAGTGTTTGCTGAAACTAGCACTGTGAAAAATTGTGTTCATGTTCACTTTTCCTTCTAATGGCTAACTATTATCTTGTCTTTATTTATTCATTTGTTGTTTGTTATTTACAGCTTTTTGGTGTGCTAACTGAAAGTAATAGACTCACTTCCACACTTTGTGATTGCATCTCTGTGAGACTTGCCTCCACTAACACAAGTCTACAACCACTTATAATTTTGGCAACAGATGATATTGACAAGAAACTTTTTATATGTTATTTAATCCAAGCTTCACAACAATCCCATGAGAAGTGACATAGAGGTCACATTACTCTTATTTTGCAGATGAGTAAATGTTTTTTTCAAGGAAAACAAGGTAAGAGGGGGCCTTAGATCAGTATTCCCACTTAAAATAGAATAAGTAGCTTGTCCTTGACTATGGCTTCTTTGTCAAATAGGGGATTTAATACTAAATTCTCCTGATTTCCCAGTTAACACTCTGTCCACTGTCCACAAACAAGTTCTCAAAAAAGTCATCATCTATAGGATAACATTCTAGAAAAGTGACTCTTACCACTTTTCTAGGCTGGTTCTTGGACAACAGGATATATTGTACATTACAGACAGCTGCTTGGATGGTAGCTTCATTGCACTCTACTGGTATAGCCTTTAAGAACTCAAGTTCACATCTGTACCATGGAGAAATATGCAAGGAGCACCTTAGAGAAGAAAGAACCTCTGATAAAGACTATTCCAAATTATCTATAATGATAATTCATCTATGTAACTATAAATAACTATCTATAGCTATAAGGGCTATTAGAAATTATCATTTGTAAAATTATGATCTTGGATGAGATGATTTATTAGTTCTCTTCCATCACTTAATCTTTAGAATTCTATGAAATGAGAAATGTTTTGGAAAAGACACTCCCTGCTTCCTCTGACAATCTGCTTGGAGCCTATTAGCACCCTAAATTTATTGAGGGACAGAATTTTTGTGATCTCATAATAATCAGGCTTTAAGGAGTCTAGAAGGTAAACCTTACAAAATAAAGATAATACACATTTTATTCAATAAACTACCAAGTTAAAAGACTAACAGGAAAAAGTACCATGCCTAGTACAAATGGATAAATCGATTTAAAATGACCCTTACTTGATGAAAATATAATTTTCAACAATAATCCTAGAAATTTGAGACATGAAATGATTTCTAGAAGAAGAATGACAATGGATTAATAATCAATACCTTTCTTAGCCCCTAGGAAAGTTTGTTCAGAAATGAAGTCATGGGAGTTTTTTAAGTACCAGTAAAGAGAGAAAAGCAGAGAGGAATGACAGAAAAACTAAGATAGACTAACGGATAGGTCAGAGACATAAAGACAGAAATATAGTAAAAGAGATAGAAATAGAGGGAGATGAAAGAGAGAAAGAGAGAGAGAGAGAGAGAGAGAGAGAGAGAGAGAGAGAGAGAGAGAGAGAGAGAGAGAGAGAGAGAGAGAGAGAGAGAGAGAGAGAGAGAGAGAGAGAGAGAGAGAGAGAGAGAGAGAGAGAGAGAGAGAGGTTGGTGTGGAGGAAAAGGATATATCAATCAATGATTTAAGTTTTATAAATAATTTACAAATTTTATCATTTAATCTTCTCATCAACTCTTGGAGGTAGATCCTATTATTATCGTTTCTATTTCAGAGACTGAGAGAAGTTAAATGATTTACCCATAGTCACAAAGCTAGTAAATTCTTCAAGATAGATAGTGCTATGATCATTTTCAATTCTCTAATCACTGTACAATCTTTGATGAAAGAGAAATCTTTACCAACTTTTGCATATTCTTACTGGTACATCTTCTAGAAGAGAAGAAAGCCAGATAAAGAACAAGGCTGGAGAAGAACCATAAGACTATACCACAAAAGAGGAAAGAAATCAAAATCAATAGAAAATATCCTAAAAGATCGTTTAACACTCCATCTGCTGCTTCATGTCAAATTTCATATTATTTGTCTAATCATATAGCTTTTTTGTAGGATCAGTCAATTTCTTGACAAGCATTCATTAGGCACCCAACATATACCAGACATTGTTAGTCATTCAGGATATGGGGGGAAAAAACAAAACAAAACAAACAAAAAAAACAAAACAAAACAAAAAAAAAAGAAACATGCAAATCTTGATTCTCAAGGAGGTCACACTCAAATGGGGGGGAGATCACATACAAACAGGTATGTATAAGAAAACTACAAACAATCTAAATTAGAGATAATCCATAGAGGGAAGGCACAGGAAATGTCTTCAGTCACACAGCAAATCACTTTGCTCCAATTTCCTCAAAAAAGGAGGTGGTGTTCAGGACTGGGTTAGACTAAGTGGTTATACTTTCAGAAGAGGTCACTGTCATATTAGTGTTAATTATTTTATTTTGTTACCAGCAACATCTTAAGGAATGGAGGTAAGCTCTAAATTTTTCTGATAAAAATGCATTTATTGATTTAAATCAATTATTGATTTATGCTATAAATGACTTTTGTAATTCCTATTCCTTTGAATTAGAATTCTATGATTCTCACATTATATCTCTTCCTTTTTTTTTCCCCCATAATCCCTGGAAAATATTCTTTATACTTTTATGTCTTTAATTACCGTTAATTAAATACTTTTTAGATATGTTGTAAAAGGATTCTTGTTAAGGTATAGATTGGACTAAAAGTTCTCTGAGGCTCTTTCCAATTTTGAGATTCTGTAATTCAGCTAATCTTCACTAAAAACCTACTATGTAGGGTAGTATAGTTTCCATTCCCATTTTAGGCAATAAACATACCAACTCAATTCTTCTGTTACATTGGATGAATCATTTAGCTCTGTCAAAACTTTTAAGTGATTGATAATATGGATATATTTTGAATATGAGTCATGTGACCATGAGTATATGGTCATGTGTTAAACTCAAGCGCTCAGTCTCCAAGGCACCTAGCTCCATAGCTCCTCATTATGCCATCTGGTGACAAGCAGAACAAATGGAACCCTTTATATACAGAATAATCTATTCAATATGTAGAAATGATTTAGCAAGTCTTCCCTTCCACCCTTGAATCTTCTCTTCCTCAGATTAAACATCCTCTGATCCAATTCTCAATTCAAGCCTTTGAACATGCTGGTTGGTCTTTTATTAATGCTGCTTAGATGCTCAATGCCCCTCCTTAATTTTAAAACCAAAAATTTAACCCTGTACCCCAAATGTGGCCTATCTAATTATGTATCTATGGTCTACCCTAATTAGATGTAAGTTTCTTGAATCCAGGAACTTTATCTTTGGGCCTAGCATTGTGTCTGACACAGTAGGTATTTAATAAATGCTTATGTCTTGATTGATCAACCAAATCAGAGTACATAGGGGTATGTTATTTTCCTAATTTGAGGTATTATTTATTACTACATCCCAAATTTGCATCAACTACCATGTCTGCCTTTGGACTTTTAATTTACAATCCATTAAAAATAATTTGATGCCTTCTCTTCCTTCCCATCAACACCAAGCTATAATTGTATTTCATTTTATCTCAGCAAATATCTATTAAATGTCTCTTAAAGAAAAGTTATGTTTGTAGCAGCTTTTTTTTCTGGAAAAAAATAATTGGAAAATGAATAGACACCCATCAATTAGGGAATGTCTGAATAAGCTGTGGTATTTTAAAATAATGGAATATTATTATTGTATAAAAATAGTGAACAAGCTGATTTTAGAAAGGTATGAAAAGATTTACATGAACTCATGTTGAGTGGAACAAACAGAACCAGGAATACTTTGTACATAATAACAGCAAGAATGTGTGATGATTAACTATGAAAGATTTGGTTCTTCTTAGTGGTTCAATGATCCAAAGCAATCCCAATAGACTTTGGACCAAAAACGCCATCTGGATCCAGAAAAAGAACTATGGACATTGAATATAAATCAACAGCTATGTTCACTTTTTTTCTATTTTTTTTCTCTCATGATTTTTCCCTTTTGCTCTGATTCATAAAGCAATATGTATTAAAAATTAATACATTTTAAAAAGAAAAATCTTTTTTAAAAAAGAGAAAGTTATGGATACATATTTCTTAATGTTTGTCATAAAACTTTTACATGCTCAGTTCTGTCTCCTAGATTGGATGTTACAACTGAGCATCTGGTCATAAAAAAGTTGAGAAATTTTCCAGCTTAAAAATACAGTCATTATTAAGAAAAAACGCATATGCACTAATACTTTAATTGTTTTCTTTCTTTTTTTCTTTTTTCCTCTTTTCCTCTCTAGGCTAATATTGTAACTATTCCCAAGATAGCCTATGTCAGGTGTCAAATCTTTCAGTAAACCTGACATGGTCTCTGCCCTTCCCCAAATCCATCTAGCTTAATGTATTGAATTCCTTTGCAAATTTGCCTAGAATATTTTTTCCTGGAATTCTCTTTTGCCTCATCATATTCAACTTTGTATGACACCTAAAGTCATATCTCTAGTCCCTAACCTTATAATATCTATATACACATCCAACTTCTCATCCCTAATTAAAGAAAATGAGCTCTTTAAGGTCAAAGACAATTTTCATCTTGGCAACTCCAGAGATGAATAGAATCATGTATTTGAAAAGTTAGAGGTTATCTATGATACAGTCTCATCCAACGTGTGCCTGTCCAAGAAGATATAAGAAGGGGTACAAATATGCCAAAAGATAAATAGTCTTCCAGCTTCTGCTAAAATACTTTCAGTAAAAAGGAAATCTATTAAGTTTTGGGACAGCTATAGATATGAGGAAATATTTCCTTTTTTATTTAAAAGTATTATTTTTTCCAATTACATGTAAAGATACTTTTTAACATTCATTTTTGTAAGATATTGAGTTCCAAATTTTCTCCATCACTCCTTTTCCTTCCCCCTTCCCCAATCCAATATAGTATAAAATGAACAATCATGTTAAACATATTTTTACATTAGTCATGTTATAAAAGAAGTATCAGAAAAAAAGTGAAAAAATCATGAAAAAGAAAAAAAAAAATAAAACCTGCATTCAGTCTCCATAATTCTTTCTTATCATAAGTTTTTTTAGAATTTTCCTGGAACACTGTATTGCTGAGAAGAGATTTTATCACACAACATTGTTGTTAACTGTGTATAATGCTCTCTTGTTTTTCTCACTTCACTCAACATCAGTTCCCATAAGTCTTTCCATGTTTGTTTCTGAAATCCATTTACTCATCATGTCTTATAGAACAATAGCATTCTATCATGTTTTTATAGCTTTTCCCAATTGATGGGCATCCTCACAATTTCCAATTCTTTGCCACCACAAAAAATGCTGTAACTATTTTTTATACAAATAGATCCTTTCTTCCTTTTTATGATCTCTTTGGGAAATAGACCTAGGACTAGTATTGCTGGATCAACGGATATGCACCGTTTTTATAGCCTTTGGGCATAGTACCAAATTGTTCTTCAGAAATGTTGGATCAGGGCATTAGTGCATTTTCCCGTATCCCCTCTAACAGTTAACATTTTCTTTTTCTGTAATCTTAGCCAACCTGATAGGTATGAGCTGGTACCTCAGAGTTGTTTAAATTTGTATTGCCCTAATCAATAGTGATCTGGATCATTTTTCCATATGATTATAGAAACTTTAATTTCTTCATCTGAAAACTGTCTGTTCATGTCCTTTGCTTATTTATCAATTGGGGGAAGTCTTTAAATGCTTATAAATTCTCAATTCTCTATATATTTTAGAAAAGTGACTTTATGAGAAACACTGGCTTTAAAATTGTTTCTTAGCTTTCTGTTTTCTTTCTAATCTTGGCTACATTGGTTTTATTTGTGCAAAACCTTTTTTAATTTAATATAGTCAAAATTATCCATTTTACATTTTATGATGCTCTTTATTTCTTGTTTCATCATAAATTTCTCCCTTTTTCAAAGATAAACCATTCCTTGTTCTCCCAATTAGTTTATAAATCTATGTCTAAATCATGAATCCATTTTGATCTTACCTTGATATAGGGTATATACCTATTGTTTGTCATACTATTTTCCAGTTTTCCCTAATGGTTTTGTCAAATAATGCGTTCTGATCCTTGGAGCTGGAGTTTTGGGCTTTAGGAAATGTTTCCTTTTATCCATCCAAAATATGTTCCTGCTTTTTATTTTTACCTACAGTATCTATGTCTTCCCTTTGGGACCACACAAGAATCATTCCTATCCCTCTTTCCTATGACAATCTTTCAAACATAGCTTCTTCCCCAGCATGTCATCTCTTCTTCAAGCTAAAAACTTCATCTGTTCCAATTGATCTTGTTATGGTATGTTCTCTAGCCCAGTAACCATCCTAGATATTGTCTTCTGAATCTCCACATGCATATATTTCCTAAGACATGCTGTCTACAATTGAACACAATAATGAAGATCTCTACCTCTCTTATTTGGAATGTGGTGTCTCTCTGAATAAATCTTGAGATAACACTAACTTATTGGGCTGTCAGATCAATAGTTCCCTAACTAGTGGTCCATGAATAAAGGCTGGAAGCTCATGCAAGTGTCATGTTGCAAAGAGCATTCTTGTCCAGAGGCAAGATTGATCTTGATGGTCTCTGAAGTTCTTTCCGACTCCAAAATTGTGACTGTGCAATTTCTCCAATCAAATTGAATTATAAGTCATTGGAAACCTAGTAGAAGGGACTATATGAGCACAATGGGAAAAGTGAATTTTTACTAATATATGAGATGGAAAGCTTGCTTTCTATGGACATTTAATCAGATAATTGGTGAAACATGAAACAGAAAAAGTATTTTGTTGATCCTTCTTTCTTTTATAAAGTCCATGGTAACTTGTAAGGGATTAAATTCTTTACAAATCATTCTTTTTGCACATAAAAACACATCCTATTTTTAGCTTGCCTCCTTTTTTCCTTTCTTTTTAGAATCAAGAGTTGTCTTTAGCTCCGTCAGTGAGTAATGAAGCTGGAGAAAATTCTCCCCACCCGCAGCCGCCCGCTACAGCTCGGTGGGTGATGTGCATCTCAGGGGTGGAAAATTACTGTGCACTCAAGCAGCAAGACCTAAAAAAGTCTAAAACCCAACCACTCCATGTATGCAAAAATCATCGAGCAGTATGATTCATTTCAAATGCAAATCCTGCTTTATTCTCCGAGAACAAGCAAAATATTCAACTCAGACATCATTTCATGACAGGTCCTGTTTCCCACTGAGAAATTTTATGTTTGGCCAAAGCACAGTCACACCAAACAGAACTGTGCAATTTGACTCTAACATGAGAATCTCTTCCCAAACATCCCTAGTAGAAGCATTTGACATCAATCCAAGTAGCCATAGTAGAAAAAAAAGGCAAAAAATATTCAAATGATAGAATTTAATTTCCCAGATCTTGTAAGAAAGAGTCAGATAATTGGAAAAATATTGGACATAAGGTTAAGACAGACTACTTCCAATGCTGTCTCTGATGTTTGCAAGATATGTAACTCTAGCTTAGTCATATAATCTCTCTGAGCCTTTATTTCCTCAAAATGAGAAATGAGAATATTAGCCACAAAGAGTCTGTTGTGAGGATCAAATGAAATTATAGATGTCATGGGATCATTGATTTAGAACTGGAAGGATTCTGCAGTCATCATATTCAACCTACTCATTTTACAGATAATACTAGATCAAACTATCATTGTCTCCATCATTGTGGAGACTCTAAATCAAATGCAATAAACTCAAACCAAAGTTTATAATCTGATAAGGAAAATGAGGTTCAGAGAGGATTAATTTCCTAAGGTCACAAAATCAGTAAGTGACTGAGGCAGAATTTTAATTCAGAATTTTGTAGTGTCAGCCCAATGTTCCATCCACTATAATACACTATCCCTTCCTCAAAGCATTGTAAAACCTTAAGTCATTATATAAAAGTGGTGGATCATCACACGGTATTACCCTCACTATTAATCTTTGATCATACTCATATGGCTAAATAATGGTGGAGACAGTTATACAGGGTCAATCAAAAATTTAGTTTACTTAATCTAAACTGAGCTCTCATTGTTGAAAAATGAATCTTTACTCATCGATAATTGACCCTTTATCATAGTGTTTTGTGAAGGTTTTGAGTCTTTCCTAGCCTTCTGAAGCCTCCCACACCATTCCCTCCCTTTTCCCTCTCAGTAAAGGATCTTGCCTCATTATTTGTTAAGAAAAATAGTAGCCATTTCTTTTAAGCTCTTTCTTCTCCCTTACTCTGCATATCAAAATCTTTGGTCAACATACTACACTATCTCCTCAATTATTCCTTTCCCTAATTGATTTGTTGATTGGTTAGATCCTCAAAAAGGACCAAAATGACATCTCTTTATTAGAGTTGAGTAAAATTTCTGCCCTGATCAAGTCACCAATTCAGTGCTTCTGCATCTATCCTTCTTCCTCCAATTTACATCCTTCTCCAGAAAACTGTCACCAAAACTGTCTTCTCTTTCTCTGTGTGTGTCTCCGTCTCTTCCTCTCTCATTCCCTCCCTCCCTTCCTCCTTCCCTCCCTCCCTCCTGAGTCATAAATGATTGAAAAATTACCGAACAACAACAAAATGGGGGTAATAGCACTTACCTCCCAAGGATGGATTATGAGGATCAAACGAGATAAAAAATTTAAAGTGCTTAGCACAGTGCCTAACACACAATAAGTACTATATAAATGTTAGCTGTTACTGCTATTATTGTTATTCTTATACATAACATGTTTTTCCTCTCCCCATGTCCAGTTCTCTATTATCAACAGCATATAGAACTTTGACAACTATAATCTATATCAAACATTTATTAAAAACTCATCATATGAAAAATAGATCTTATTTTCTACCCTCCAAAATCTACCCCCCTTCCCAACTTTGTTATTTTTACCAAAATGCTTCTATATTTCCAAGTTGCAAACTTTTGAGTTTTCCTCCATTCTTCACTCTCCCCCATCCCTCAATTCTAATAAGTTACTAAGTTATATTAATTTCTACTTCTCTACTACCTCTTGCATTCATTTCTTTCTCTCTACTCAAACAGCCTCCACCACCAGACTCTTGCCTGGATTATTGCAATAATTTTATAATTAATGTTCATTTTCAAATCTCTTCTTTATACAGTTTCATCTTCAACAAGCTGCCAATTCTGACCATATTACTTCCCTTCTCCAATCTCCCCCATTCAAAAACCTCCAGTAGTTTCTTACCATTTCTAGGATGAAATGTAGACTTTGAATGGCATATAAAGTCCAGAAAATAAGCTGGTTCCATATTGTGAGAGACCCGTGGATGAGTCAGTTTAGCTGTTTTTTTCACAGTTTATTTTCCATTCTTAGATTTTGCTCCCTTATCACTGCTACCTATTAGAAAATCATTCCAGTTGTTTTTCAGTCATGTCCAACTCTCCATAACTCCAGATAAATCTGAGCCAGATTTAAACTCATAAAAATGACTTTTCTTGACCCAAGCCTAGAACTGTACCAAGTAGTTACCTCTAGAATGCATAGCTCCTTTCAAAGCCTAATTGTTACCTCCTTCATTAGAACTTTCTAAATTCTATCCATTTCTAGTACAAACTCTGATTTACTTTGCATTTGTTTGACATATATTCTGTAACTCTTTATGTTTGTTCAGGTCAGTCACTATTCCTCATCCATCTCCCATGCCAGGAAAATTTAAGCTCCCTAATTCCATTTTTAGCTTTATATCCCTAGTATCTAACATAGTAAATACTTAAAAATACTTAATAAATGCTTATTGATTGATAGCGCCTCCCTTAAGTGCTTGCGGTTCAATAGCAGCTGAAGTCTTTCCCACTTAGAACCTGGGCAATTGTGCAATTTATAGCTTGTAATGAAACCAGCTGTCACAGTTGGTGGTTAGGGAATTTTCAAGTTTGAAGGATTCTCAGAAATGATTGGGTTTACATCCCCCACCTCATTTTCTCATTTTACAGCTGAGGAAACTGAGTCTTGGAGATGTGAAGTAACTTCCTTAATATCATAGAGGTTAAAAGTGATATAACTTTTATTATGTTATTGAGGATTGATATGCTTTAACTCCCAGACTTTTATTATTTCTATTCCAACATACTATTCTGCATCTCTCTCTCTCTCTCTCCCCCTTTCTCTCCCTCTCTCCCCCTCTCTCCTCCTCTCTCCCCCTCTCTCCCCCTCTCTCTACCTCTCTCCCCCTCTTTCCCCCTCTCTCTCCCTCTCTCCCCCTCTCTCCCCCTCTCTCCCTCTCCCTCTCCCTCTCCCTCTCCCTCTCCCTCTCCCTCTCCCTCTCCCTCTCCCTCTCCCTCTCCCTCTCCCTCTCCCGTTTTCATTTTCCAAATGAAGTTATTAGATGACTGTCAAGGTTTCTTAACTATTTTGGTGCCATAGATTGCTTTAGCAAGCTGCTGACACCTATAGACCCTTTCTCAGAATAGGTAAAATTAAATGCATGAAAATAAAATTCAAAGGATTGAAAGAAAATTTATTCTATTTAAATTGAGCTATGAAAACCAGGTTAAGGGTCCTTGGAGTAGATCTTTTCAAAGTTTCTTTCTTACTATGAATCTTCTTCTCTTTCTATTAATTTTCATGACTCAAATTTTTATAATGTCATTCAGTGCTTCAAACTATCTCATTTCCCATTTCTTTTGGATCTTCATTAAGATGTAATAAAATCAATAAGAAGATAATTTATGGAAAATGACTTATGAAACATGGATGTTTATTTTATTGAGCATCTGTTCTACATAAGGTCCTTCCCACCATACTTTTAGAGAGAATCTCCTAATTTCGAAGGTGTTTTATTCATTCTTTTCCAATTTCCTGGATCCCATAGAACTTAACATTGTAGAGTACTAAAAGAAATGATTAATAACCAATTATTTGTAATGGGGTTCTATAATGGGCCAGAACTCTGGAGAAATATACTTGAGGCAAGGATTCCTACAACAGGGTTTTAACAATGGAATTGATAAGACAATGGTTATTTAGTTTAGCATGGTGATTAATAGTTCCCTAGTATGATTGATTTAATCTTACAACAAATAATGGTTCCCTAGTGATATAATGGTTGGCTTATATTCAGTATGATGAATGGATTTAATTGTAATAGAGTATTTAAGAGGTCAGAGTCAGACCTAGAGGAGAGACTTGAAAGATAGACAGAGAAGACAGAGGACTGGAGGCTGGAGGACTCGACCAGACTCGAAGACAGTGACCCTCTTAGTGGCTGGTCTGTTCTCCTTTACTTCTCCACTGAGACCAAGGTCCATCTGAAAGTCCCCCAGGAAAGCTATTCTGGCCCCAGGCGAAGGAGACAGACTTTGAAGGAGATAATGAAGACTTTGGACTTTATTTCTGACTGTTCTTGTGGTGATTATTCTGCTGAAACCAAGGCCCATTCAGAGGACCTCCAGAGAGCTAGTCAGAACATTATAGAAGTCCAAGGATTTTTGACTTTTGTCTAGACCTTGTAGGTCAGTCAGACTATCAAGAATAGGATTGAATTGTTCCAACCCTCTGGGAAAATTCTCCTCATTCTTGAGCAAGATTCCACTGAATTGGTTGAGCTAATTTCTTATTAAAAGGTAAATAAAATCTAATTTGGTGAATTTCAGGCCATTGTTCAATGTATATTTGATCTGGATGGAGACAGAATCTTTTATCCAAATAGCTGGAAACATGTGAGTCCCAAGATCAATTTTTCAATGATAGAGTTGAAAACTTTTGGCTCAAGTCCTCATTAATATGTTCACACCTTTAATGTTTGTTCACAAATTAAGGTTGATGTCCATCTCTCAGAGTTCTCCACTTTTCTAAAAGTACTTAAACATCAGATGATTCCATGATCTTGGGGCTATGTTGGACATGTTTTTTTTTTTTTTTTCATACTTAGCTTGGACTAGATGACCTTAAGACTTCTTTCAACGCTGAGTTTGAATTCTCATTTCACTCATCAACATAGCTCTCTTCCAGATAATTTTTATACACTTTTTACTCTTGACTGACTTAGAATTTGATGCAAAGGAAACTTTCCCTATCTTTCATTGCTCTTACTTCACTTTATAGCAAGTGGTAAGGTTATGAAAACAGCATTATGGGTAACATATTTCTATAATTCCAGCAGAGTATTTACACCATTCATCATTTTTCATATATCACATAAATTCTGGGAGTTTTTGATTGGGGGGACTTGGCAAGGAGATGAACTCCTGTGATTACAACATATTTCTCCTTCATTTTATACCATAACTCAATTTTTTCCCAGCCTAACATAAATTCTGTGACTATATGACAGAAGAGCTAGGGGCACTTCCTTCCCAAATGGCCCTGAATACCACTTGGGAACCTGTGCTGCCTGCAGGGAGTTTATTAAGCTATCCATTGTCATTTTCACTGACACCATGTGCCCATATACATGGAGAAGATTGGAAGCTTAGAGGCAATGGGGAAATCCAAAACTCATTGCTATAGAAGTTTCATCAAGTTCTGAAGTTTTTGTAGTTCCATTAAAGTTTAGTACAACCCCATTACACAGCTGTACACAATGTCTTCTTGTCTCAGACTGGGTGACAAACAAAAAGTGCCTACTCTAGATGAGAAGGGAAACTGTGCCCTATAGGGAGGAAAATCCTGCTTCCAGTAGGTTAGTGGTGGGTATTATGGAAACTATCTTTTAAATTTTAATAAATTTGCTTTGCCATTTATAGATTAATATGGAAGTCTCAGCCAAATAAATTTTCTGTTTACTGTTATTTAGTATTGCCAAACACACACACACACACACACACACACACACACACACACACACACACACACAATCATATACACTCCTTCAGTAACTTCCTTACTTAGTCCTATTCTATCAGGGAGGTGTGTATATGTAAGCCCCTTGGACTTGTTTCTTCATGCATAAAATGGGATATAAAATGAGGATGTTAGACTTGGTATCCTTTGAAGTCTTTCATCAATCTCTATTGAGATTTATGGTATTATTACTTAAATCTTATTTATTCAGTTTCTGAATCGCCTTTGTCTTCTCTTCCTTTACTGACTGAGCATAGATTGTTATAATTTCCTCAAATTGAAGACAAATTTATTAAGCTTCTATTGTGTGCTCTTGCACACAAGAAGTTAACTTTTATATTAGCATATAAAACTACAAAGATAAAAATGAGAAAACAGTCTATGCCTTCAAAGAGTTTGCATCTAAACAGCTGAGTATATACAGGCCACAAAACTAATAAAGAGTGAAAACTATGTAAAGGTTCTAAGAGGAGGAGGCGAGTAGAGATGGCAGTTTTTAAATAGTGGAGGGCTTCTGCAGAACTACAGAGATGAGAGATAGAATTTTGAATCCTTGTCTGGCTGATATGGAATGTTTAGTAGGGGTTAAGATAGGACGGATGAGAAAGCAGTTAAAAGTTATAGAAATAGAATTGATAAGGTTTGGCAAATGATTGGATAGGGAGGTATGAATTTCAAGAATGATTTTGAGTTTGTGAACATAAAAAACTAAAAGCATTATCCACAATAGAACGTGGAAAGTTTGGAGAAGGACTAGGTTTAGAAAGATAATGAGTTCCATTTTTAACAAGTTAAATTTGAGAGACCTATGTGACATTCAGGTGGAGATATTAAGGTTTCAGTAATTAATAAAGGAGTGGAATTCAGGATTATAAATAATTATGAATGTTGGAAGAGATGTGGGAAAACTGGGACACTAATACATTGTTGGTGGAACTGTGAATGCATCCAACCCTTCTAGAGAGCAATTTGGAACTATGCTTAAAAAGTTATCAAACTATACATATCCTTTGACTCAGCAAAGTTTCTACTGGGATTGAGATCTTAAAGGAGGGAAAGGGACCTACATGTGCTAAAATGTTTGTGGCGGCTCTTTTTGTAATGGCTAAAAACTGGAAACTAAGTGGATGCCCATTAGTTGGAGAATGGCTGAATGAGTTATGGTATATGAATGTTATGGAATATTATTGTTCTGTAATAAATGACCAGCAGGATGATTTCAGAGAATCCTGGAGAGACTTACATGAACTGATGCTGAGTGAAATGAGCAGAACCAAGAGATCATTGTAAACGGCAACAATAAGACTATACATGGATCAATTCTGATGGTTGTGGCTCTCTTCAACAAGGAGATAATTCAAACCAGTTCCAATTGTTCAGTGATGAAGAGAATCATCTACACTTAGAGAGAGCACCATGGGAACTGAGTGTGGACTACAACATAGCATTTTTATAGCTTTTTATTTACAACATATATGCGTGGGTAATTTTTCAGCATTGACCATTATAAAACCATCTGTTCCAACTTTTCCCCTCTTTCCCCCATCCTCTCCTCTAGATAGCAGGTAGACCAATACATGTTAAATATGTTAAAGTATACAACATAGCATTTTCACTCTTTCTGTTGATGTTTGCTTGTATTTTATTTTCTTTCTCAATTTTTCCCTTCTTGATCAGATGTTTCTTGTGCAGCAAGATAACTGTATAAATATGTATACATACATATGATTTAACATATATTTTAACATATTTAACAAGTATTAGACTACTTGGCATATAAGGGAGAAGGTGGGGAAAGGATGGGATAATTTGGAACAGAAAGTTCTGCAAGGGTCAATGTTTCAACATTCACCCTTGCAAAACCATGCATTACAAATGTTTTCCCTTCCTTCCCCCCATTTTCTCTAGACGGCAAGTAATCCATTATATGTTAAATGTGTTTATTTTTTTTTATACACAATTCATGTTGCACAAGAAAAATCATATCAAAAAGAAAAAAAAATGAGAAAAAACAAAAGGCAAGTGAACAAGAAGAAAAAAAGTGAATACTATGTTGTGATTTATACTCAGTTCTCACAGGCTCTCTCTGTGTGAAGAATTCTGTGTGAAGAACTTTCTTCCTCACAAGATCACATGATTCAGGTCATTTCCTTGAATCATCATTGTTGAAGAGAGCCATATCATCAGAATTGATCATCGTATAATCTTGCTTTTGATAAAATAGATCTCCTGGCTCTGCTCATTTCATTTACCATCAGCTCATGTCTCTCCAGAGTCTCTCTGAAATCATCTTTCTGGTCATTTCTTACAGAACAATAATATTCCATAACATTCACATACCATAATTAATTCTCCCACTGATGGGCATTCACTCATATTCTAGTTTCTTGCCACTACAAAAAGGGCTGCCACAAACATTTTTGCACACACAAGTCTTTCCTCTTTATTTCTTTGGGATATAAGCCCAAGTAGAAACACTGCTGGAACAAAGGGTATGGATAGTTTGATAGACCTTTGGGAATAGTACCAAATTGTTCTCCACAATGGTTTACAACTCCAGCAACAATGTAGTTTTCTCTCATCCTCTCCAACATTTCCATTATCTTTTCCTGTCATTTTAGCCAATTTGAGAGGTGTGTAGTGGTACCTCAGAGTTGTCTTAATTTGGATTTCTTTAATCAGTAGTGATTGAGAGCAACTTTTACAAAATGAATAGAAATGTTTCAATTTTATCTGAAATTTGTCTGTTTCTATCCTTTGAGCATTTATCAGTTAGAGAATGGCTTGAATTCATATAAATTTGATTCAATTCTCCATATATTTTAGAAATGAGGCCATTATGAGAACCCTGGAATGTAAAAACTGATTCCCAGTTTATTGCTTCCCTTCAAATCTTGTCTGTATTGGTTTTGTTTGTACAAAAATTTTTAACTTAATATAATCAAAACTATCAATTTTTATTCCATAATGTACTCCATATCTTCTTCGCCAAAAATTCCTTCCTTCTCCATAGATCTGTGAGGTAAACTATCTTTTGTTCTTTGAATTTGCTTATAATATCACTCTTTATGTTTAAATCATGAACCCATTTTGACCTTATCTTGGTATATAGTGTTAGTTGTGGTCAATGCCTAGTTTCTTCAATACTAATTTTCAAATTTCTCATGGCATTTTTTTCAGTTGGTATATGAAAATCTAATTTTCATGAGGAAATGCAGTTTAAGATGATCACAATACATGGGGATATATTTATAGTTTAATATTAGTGCAAGATATTATTAGATAATCATGTCAAAAGATATGTTACCAAGGAGAAAATATCATTTATAAATCACTAATGAGTAGCAAACAGTGTTTAGCTTGGAGTTATAAGACATCCTTTTACAATGTGCATTTATGATCAAACACAAAAGATCAAGTGAAGAAAGAATAGGGAATCTAATTTTTATCTTACTTTGAAACAGACTTTGCAATAGTTAAATGGGAAGATTAGATGCATGCATTGCATTTTCTTCTCTTTTTATTACTAAAGCTTTTTATTTTCAAAAACATATGCATGGATAATTTTTCAACATTAACCCTTCCAATCCCCCCCCTTCCTTCACCCCTTCCCCTGAAGGAAAGTAATTCAATATATGTTAAACATGGTAAAAATATGTGTCAAATCTAATATATGCATACATATTTATAGAACTATTTTGCTGCAGAAGAAAAATCAAATCGAATAGGAAAAATAATGAGAAAAAAATAAAATGCAAATAATAACAAAGAGTGCAAATGCTATGTGGTGAACCACACTCATTACCCACAGTCATCTCTGTGGGTATATCTCTTCATCACAAGATCACTGGAACTGGTCTGAATCATCTAATTGTTGAAGAGAGCCACACACATCACATCATGGTATAATCTTGCTGTTGTTATATACAATGATCTCCTTGTTCTACTCATTTCACTTAGCATCAGTTCATGTAAGTCTCTCCAGGCCTTTCTAAAATCATCCTGCTAGTTTTTCTTACAGAACAATAATATTCCATTACATTCATATACCACAGCTTATTCAGCCATTGTCCAATTTATGGATATCCACTCAGTTTCTAGTTTCTTGCCACTACAAAGAGGGCTGCCACAAACAGTTTTACACATGGGAGTCCCTTTCCCTCTTTTAGGATCTCTTTGGGAGAGAAGCTTAGTAGAAACACTTCTGGGTCAAAGGGTAAGCACAGTTTTAAAACTTTTTGGGCATAGTTCCAAATTGTTCTCCAAAATAGCTGGATCTATTCACAACTTCATGAACAATGAATTAGTGTCCCAGTTTTATCCATCCCCTCCAACATTTGTCACTATCTTTTCCTGTCATCTTAGCCAATATGAGAAGTGTGCAATAGTATCTCAAAGTTGTCTTAATTTGAATTTCTCTGTTTAATAGTGATTTAAAGGACCTTTTGATATAGTAATATGAATGTCATATAGCCATAAAAATGGTTTCAATTTCTTCATGTGAAAATCGTCTATTCAAACCCTTGTCCATTTAGCAATTGGAGAATGGTTTGAATTCTTATAAACTTGAGTCAATGGTCTATATAGTTTAGAAATGAGGCCTTTATCAGAACCCTTCAATGTAAAAATGTTTTCCCACTTTGTTGCTTGCCTTCTAATCTTGTCTGTATTCGATTTGTTTGTACAAAAACTTTCTAACTTAATATAATCAAAATGATTTTTGTAGTGTTCAATAATGATCTCCAGTTCTTCTTTGGTCACAAATTCCTTCCATCTCCATAGACCTGAGAAGTAAACTAACCTATGTTTTAATTTGCTTATATCACTCTTTATATCCAAATCATGAAACGATTTTGACCTTATCCTGATATATGATGGTAGGTTTTTGGTCAATGTGTAGTTTTTGCCATACTAATTTCAAGTTTTCCCAGCAGTTTTTTGTCAAATAGTGAGTTCTTATCCCCCGAACTAGGATGTTTGGATTTGTCAAACACAAGCTTGTTATAGTTATTTGCTATTTTGTCTGTGAGCCTAACCTATTCCACTGATCAACTATTCTATTTCTTAGCCAGTACGAATAGTTTTGATGACCACTGCTTTATAATATAGTTTTAGGTCTGGCACAGCTAGATTACCTTCATTTGCACTTTTTCATTAATTCCCTTGAAATTCTTGAACTTTTGTTCTTCCAGATGAACTTTATTATTATTTTTCCAGATCTGTAAAATAATTTCTTGGAAAATGATATTCACACACATGTATTGTATCTAGACTATATTGTAACACATGTAAAATGTATGGGATTGCCTGTCATCGGGGGGAGGGAATAGAGGGAGGGGGGGATAATTTGGAAAAATGAATACAAGGGATAATATTATAAAATATATATATATATAATAAAAATTATTAATAAAAAAAAGAAAAATAAAAACATTCAGTTATTAACATAAAAAATAATAATAATTTCTTGGGAGTTTGATTGCTATGACACTAAATAAGTAGACTGATTTAGGTTGTGCTGTCATTTTTATTATATTTGCTTTGCCTACCCATGAGCACTTGATATTTTTCCAACTAATTAGATCAGACTTTATTTACATGAAAAGTGTTTTGTAGTTGTGCTCATATAATTCCTGACTTTGCTTTGGCAGGTAGACTCCCAAATATTTTATATTATCAAGTTATTTTAAATGGAATTTCTGTTTATATCTCCTGCTGCTGGACTTTGTTGGTAATGTATTAATACGCTGATGTTTATTTCTGTGGATTTATTTTGTATCCTGCAACTTTGCTAAAGTTGTGAATTTTTTCTTGTAGTTTTTTTAGTTAATTTTCTAGGATTCTCTAAGTATACCATCACACCATCTGCAAAGATTGATAATGTGGCCTCCTCATTACTTACTCTAATCCTTTGATTGGTTTTTCTTCTATTATTTCCAAAGCTAATATTTCTAATACAATATTGAGTAGTAATGGTGATAGTGATCAACCTTGTTTTAGCCTTGATCTTATTGGGAATTGTTTTAGTTTGTTCCCATTACATATGATGCTTGCTGATGGTTTTAAATAGATGCTACTGATCATTTTAAGGAAAAGTCAATTTATTCTTATACTCTCTATAGTTTGTAATAGGAATGGGTGTTTTTCCCACACCAATTAAGTTAATCATATTTTTTATTAATTTGGTTATTGGTATAGTCAATTCTGCTAATAGTTTTCCTAATATTGAACCATCTCTGCATTCCTCATATAAATTCCACTTGGTCAGGGTGAATTATTCTGGGGATGACTTTCTGTTATCTCTTTGCTAAGCTTTTAGTTAAGATTTTTGTATCAAGATTCAATAAGGAAATTGGTCTATAATTTTCTTTCTGTTTCCATCCTACCTGATTGAGGAATCAGTACCATTTCTGTGCCATAAAAGGAATTTGGTAGGAGTCCTTCTTTCCCCATTTTTTCAAATAGTTTGCATAGTACAGGAATTAATTGTCCTTTAAATGTTTTGTAGAATCCACAAGTAAATCCATTTGGCCCTGGAGAATTTTTTTCTTATTGAGTTGTTCAATAGTTCAATTTCTTTCTTTTTTTTTTTTTTAAATGGGACAATTCAAGTAATTTATTTCCTCTTCTGGTAATATTTTTGTAGCTATTCCTTTTTTGGCAGTTTTTGTCAAATAGTTCTTATTCTAAAAGCAGGGGTCTTCGGGTTTGTCAAACACTATATTACTATAACAAAAAAATAGTGTGTAATAACACTATTACACTATCCCGATATACTGATTAACTGCACTGTTTCTAAGCCAATAACAAATGGTTTTGATGACTGCTGTAATATAATTTTATGTCTGGTACAGTTAGGCCACCTTCATTTGCATTTTTTCATTAATTCCCTTGAAATTTTTGACATTTTGTTTTTCCAGATGAACTTTATTTTTTCTACCTCTGTAAAAGAATGTCTTTGGAGTATGTTTAGTATGGCACTAAAAATGTAGATTCATTTAGGTAGTATTGTCACTTTTTTTAATAGCTCCATCTACCCATGAGTACTTTCCAATTGGTTAGATCTGACTTTATTTGTGTAGAAACTGTTTTGTAATTGTGTTCATATAGTTCCTGACTTTGCCTGGGCTGATAGACTCCTAAATATTTTATATTATTGACAGTTAGTTTAAATGGAATTTCTGCTTGTATTGCTTGCTGTAAAGAATGATAATTTATTTCCTTATTACCTACTCTAATTCCTTTACTTTCTTACTGCTAAAGCTAACATTTCTAATGCAATATTAAATAGTAATTGGGATAGTGGGCTACCTTATTTCACCCCACTCTTATTGGGGATGGTTCAGTTTATAACCATTACATATGGTGCTTACTGATAGTTTTAAATAGATGTTACTGATCATTTTTTATTAATTTTATAATTATAATTTTTTGATACTACATATGCCTGAGTAATTTTTTTACAACATTATCCCTTGTATTCATTTTTCCAAATTTCCCCCTCCCTCCCTCTACTCCCTCCCCTAGATGACAGAAAATCCCATAGATATTAAATGTGTTACAGTTTAACCTAGATACAATATATGTGTGTAAATCCAATTTCTTGTTTCACGGTAAGAATTGGATTCCGAAGGTATAAATAACCTGGGTAGAAAGACAGTTGTGCAAACAGTTTACATTCAATTCCCAGTGTTCCTTCTCTGGGTGTTGCTGTTTCTGTCCATCATTGATCAACTGGAAGTGAATTGAATCTTCTTTATGTTGAAGATATCCACTTCAATCAGAATATATCTTCATACAGTATTGTTGTTGAAGTGTATAGTGATCTCCTTGTTCTGCTAATTTCACTCAGTATCAATTCATGTAAGTCTCTCCAAACCCCTCTGTATTCATCCTGCTGGTCATTTCTTACAGAGCAATAATATTCCATAACATTCATATACCATAATTTACCCAACCATTCTCCAATTGATGGACATCCATTCATTTTCCAGTTTCTAGCCACTACAAAAAAAAGCTGCCAAAAACATTTTGGCACATACAGGTCCCTTTCTCATATTAAGTATTTCTTTGGGATATAAGCCCAGGAGTAGCACTGCTGGATCAAAAGGTAGGCACAGTTTGATAGCTTTTGGGGCATAGTTCCAAATTGCTCTCCAGAATGGCTGGATTCTTTCACAACTCCACCAACAATGTATTAGTGTCCGAGTTTTCCCACATCCCCTCCAACATTCATCATTATTAGTTCCTGTCATCTTAGCCAATCTGACAGGTGTTTAGTGGTATCTCAGAGTTGTCTTAATTTGCATTTCTCTAATCAATAGTGATTTGGAACACTTTCATATGAGTGGAAAAGTTTCAATTTCATCCTCTGAAAATTGTCTGTTCATTTCCTTTGGCCATTTATCAATTGGAGAATGGTTTGATTTCTTGTAAATTAGAGTCAGTTCTCTATATATTTTGGAAATGAGGCCTTTATCAGAACCTTTAACTGTAAAATATTTTCCCAATTTGTTATTTCTCTTCTAATCTTGTTTGCATTAGTTTTGTTTGTACAAAAGTTTTTTTTTTAATTTGATGTAATCAAAATCTTCTATTTTGTGATCAATAATGATCTCTAGTTCTCCTTTGGTCATAAATTCCTTCCTCATCCACAGGTCTGTTCCTCTAATCTATTTATGGTCTCATTCTTTATGCCTAAATCATGGACCCATTTTGATCTTTTCTTGGTATATGGTGATAAGTGTGGGTCCATATTTAATTTCTGCCATACTAATTTCCAGTTTTCCCAACAGTTTTTTTTTTAATAATGAATTCTTATCCCAAATGTTGGTATCTTTGGGTTTGTCAAACACTAGATTGCTATAGTTGTACACTATTTTGTCCTGTGTACCTAATCTGTTCCACTGATCATCTAGTCTATTTCTTAGCCCATACCAAATGGTTTTGGTAACTGCTGCTTTATAATATAGCTTTAGATCAGATACAGCTAAACCACCTTCATCTGACTTTTTTTTCGTTAATTCCCTTGAAATTCTCTACCTTTTATTCTTTCATATGAATTTTGTTGTTACTTTTTCTAGGTCATTAAAATAGTTTCTTGGGAGTCTGATTGGTATAGCACTAAATAAATAGATTAGTTTGGGGAGTATTGTCATCTTTATTATATTTGCTCGGCCTATCCAAGAGCACTGAATGTCTTTCCAATTATTTAAATCTGACTTTATTATTGTGGCAAGTGTTTTGTAATTTTGCTCATATAATTCCTGACTTTTCTTTAGTAGATGGATTCCCAAATATTTTATACTCTCAACAGTTATTCTGAATGGAATTTCTCTTTGTATCTCTTGCTGTTGCATTTTGTTGGTGATGTATAAACATGCTGAGGATTTATATGGATTTATTTTGTATCAGCAACTTTGCTAAAGTTGTGAATTATTTCTAATAACTTTTTATTAGAATCTCTGGGGTTCTCTAAGTATACCATCATATCATCTGCAAAGAGTGGCTACTGATCATTTTAAGGAAAAAATCATTTATTCCTATACTCTCATGTTTTTAATAGGAATGGGTATTAGATTTTGTTAAATGATTTTTCTGCCTTTGTCAAAATAATCATATGATTTTTGTTAGTTTTGTTATTGATATAGACAATTATGCTAATAATTTTCCTAATATTGAATTAGCCCTGCATTTCTGATATAAGTACCACTTGGTTATGGTATATCATCCTGGGAATAACTTGCTGTAACCTTTTTGCTAAGATTTTATTTAAGATTTTTGTATCAATATTCATTAGAGAAATTGGTTTATAATTTTCTTTCTCTGTTTTGACTCTAGTTGGTTTAGGTATCCGCACCATATCTATGTCATAAAATAAATTTGGTAGGACTTCTTTCCCTATTTTTCCAAATAGTTTGCATAGTATTGGAATTAATCGTTATTTAAATGTTTGGTAGAATTCACATATAAATCTATCTGGCCACAGAGATATTTTCTTAGGAAGTTGACTAATAGCTTTTTCTAAAATGAGACAATTATGGGGTGGAGCCAAGATGGTGTAAAAATGACATGAATGCATCTGAGCTCTCCCAGATATCCCTCAAATTAACACAAGCCTCTGAACTGGTTTTAGAGTGACAGAATCCACAAATATTTTGAGTGTAAAAATTTCCAACAGAAAATATTTTGGAAGGACTTCAAAAAACATCTTTTTCAATTAGGCATGAAGGTAGGAATACCAAGCACAAGAAGTACAGAACAGTGTGGTCTACCAAAAGGAATTTATCACAGTGTTGGAAACTCTGTCCTGGGTTGCAAGCCAGTGGACCAGCAGATTAGCTTTAAAACATCCAACATAAATACAAAAGGCAAATAATGAGCCTCTAAACCCAAGGATATTGCAAGACCAGGCTACACTCACCCACCACAGCCACTGTTAGCTGTAGAGGAAATTTGGACAATCTCACTTTTACTGTAAAAGCAGACTCATTTTTTTTAAATGAGCAAAACAGCAATAAGATAATTCGTATGGAGCAAGTGAAAAACAGATTTCAAACTCTGAAGACACTAAAAGCAGATTACCTCTAGATGAAACCCAAAAAAGTGATATGAATTGGTCCCCATTTCACAACATTTGCTTGGAAAAATTCAAAAAGGATCTTAAAAGAGAGAAGAAAAATTGGGAAAGGAAATGAAAACTTTGCAAGTAGGTTTGGAAAAGGAAACACAGAAATTATCTGAAGAAAACTCCTTACAAAATAAAGAAAACAATAATTTGCGAAATGCAAAAAAAAAAAAAAATCCACTGAACATAAGAATTTATTTAAAAATTAAATTGGCCAAATACAAAAGAAGCTAAAAAAGAAAAATGTAAAATATTTCATTGGAAATATAACTTACCCGGATTTCCTGAAAGTTATGATTCAAAAGAGAACCAACACATCATCAATCAGGAAACCATCAAGGAAAACTGTCTTCATGTCCTAGAATCAGAAAGTAAAATATCCATTAAAAAAATTCACTTTCCTAAAAGAAATTTCCCAAAATGAAAACTCCAAAGAATATCATAGCTAAATTTCAGCATTATAGGATCAAAGAAAAAATATTGCAAGGAGCCAGAAAGAAACAATTCAAATTTCAAGAAGCTACAATCAGGATTATGCAAGACCTACAGCTTCCTCCTTAAAGGATGGAAGAGACTGTAATATGATATTCTGAAAGGCAAATAAAATAGCCCAGAATGAACTATCCAGTTAAGCTGGGCATTATCTTTCAGGGAAAAGATAGACATTCAATGATACAGGTAAATTTAATTTATTTCTAATGAAAAAAAAAAAAAACAGAGTTGAACAAATTGATTTTCAAATACAAAACTCATAAGAAGGTAAAAAGGAAAGAATTCTTGAGAACTATGTTTCTGTTATAAATATACATACTGGGTATAATTTGATTTTATTGTGATAACATTAAAAAGAAACTAGAGGTGGAAAAGGTTTATTCCAGAAAAAGAGGAAAAGATAGATAAAATGAGGGAAATTACATATGATAAAGAGGGAAAGAAGACCTATTATAATTGAGGGGAAAAAGGAAGGAAGATGAACATTGTGTAAATCTTACTCTCATCAGATTTGGCTAAAAGAGAGAATATCAAATATATTTAGTTTCACAGGGAAACTTTTCTCACCTTATAAGTGAGAGGGGAAAAGGGAAAGAAAAGAGGAAGGCTAATAGAAGGGAAAACAGAAAAATTAGTTATAAAACAAATTCAAATGTGTTTGTATATCAGTACTATATCTGTATCATAAGAGGAATTTGGTAGGACTCCTTCTTTCGCTATTTTTCTAAATAATTTGCATATTATAATAAATTATTCTTTAATTTTTTTGGTAGAATTCACTTCTAAATCCATCTGGCCCTAGAGAATTTTTCTTAGGGAGCTGATTAATACCTTGTTCAATTTATTTTTCTAAAATGGGATTATAAGTAATTTATTTCCTCCTCTATATTTTTTGAATTAGCTCTTCAAATATCTTAGGAATGATCTTTTATTAGAATGACTTACTGAAATGATTTTTCCCTTTTGTGACAATTTTCTTCCTGAGCAATTGCTTTGCTTTTGTTTGTGCAAAAACATTTTATTTTACAAAATTCATACAATTAAATTTTTCTATTTTATCTTTTATTCTCTTCTCTATTCCTTGTTTTAGTTTTAGTTTTTATGAACTCTTCTCATTACCATAGATATGAATGGTTATTTGTTCTTTGTTTCTTTAATTTATTTATATGACCTTTTTATATCTATGGCACATATCCATTTCAAGCTTATCTTAGTATATGGTATGAATTGTTAATCTATATCTTGTTTCTGCCAGTCTATTTTTATCAACATTTTTTTAAACAATGAGTTGTTATTAAATAGCTGGTCTAGAGGAGTATTATACATTAAGCCACTATATTAATTTAATTGTGTTTATCTACACTGTTCACTGATCAGCTTCACTTTTTTGACCAAATGTTTTGATGATTGTTAATTTGTAGACTACTTTGACATCTGGTAATAGTAGGCTCCTTTCCACCCCTACACCCTTTTCCCATTATTTATTTCCCTTGAAATCCTTTATTTTTCCTGACATTGAATTTTCTTAACTATTTTTAGCTCTACAAAATAAAATTTTGGTAGTTCAGTATGTGCTCTAAATAAATCAATTAGAAAGTGTTGTCATCATTATCATATTGGTCTAAGTGATTCATAAAGAATAAATAATACTTCCATTTATTTAGATCTGTTGTCATATGTTCTTTTTAATACTTATCTTTATATAGCATCTACATGTGTTTTAGGTAAATTCCCAAGTAGCTCATTCATTCTATAGTTATCATTAAAAATAAAAATAAAAAAAAAACTATCTTTTCCTGGGCATTTTTTTTTGTATTTTTAAATAAACAATGAGGATTTATATGAACTTATTATATTTTCCACAGCTTTACTGAAGTAAATAATAGATTTAATTCTTCTTTTCTAGTTAACGTCTTAAGATTCTCTAAGCAAACTATCACATCATATGCTAAAATTATATTTTTTCTTTGCCTATTGTAATTCTGTCTGTTTCTACTGTTCTTATTGTTATATCTAGCATTCTAGTTCTATATCAGAAAATCTCAGTTTTTTTATTTTCTATTATTACTCTCCATGGTTTCAGCATAAATATATTTATAACTTAAAAGAATTTTATAGGACCTTATGTTTTCCAATTTTTTTGCAAGTATTAGGTAATACCAGTGTTCTGAATACTTGATAGAACTGTAAATCTAAATGAGATTATTTTCTTTTATCTGCTTTTGGAGTTTATTTATGACTTGTTAAATTATTTTTCTCAGATTTTGTTCCATTAGTATGGATGTTATGAATATATTGTAAAATTATACACTCCTTTTCACTTTAGTGGTCTATTTTGACTATCATGAAATGTTTTCTAGTAATATCCTAAATTTTTTTCTTCATTTGGTATGAAATCCTGCTTTATTTTTATAGCAAATTTTTCATGTACTGCTTTTATTTTTAAAATTAAATTGTTTATAATTGGTGTTTTATTATTTTGAGACAGCTTCGGATTTTATTTGTTAATTTATTTGTTAATTTGTTAATAATTTTATTTTGGAGAGGTTTTTGCCTTCAATTTTATTCTTGGATTTTCAGGATTTATACTTTGAATTTTTAAATTGTTTTTTTCTTAATTTATTTATTTAGAATTTAATTTTAATGGAAAAAGAAAAAAATGCCATATACACAGCAGAATATGAGAGGATTAAAAATATGAGAAAATCTATTTCCATTTCAAGAAAGCCTCTAAAATAGATACTGCACATTATATTCGGAGCTGCCTATCTTTTCTTTTTTTTTCCTTTTTTTTGGGTTGTTTTTTGTTTGTTTGTTTGTTTTTTGTACTCTGGTGTGAACTTTTTACTTTATCCTTTTTTTCCCCTTATCTCGACCCCACTTCACACAAGAAGGCTACATTTAAGCACAGATGTATTTGTATATGCACACTTATCTCCCCATGTTGTTGTGAGAATAGAAGGTGATAATAATTGTAATGTGTGTTTAGCCTGGCATACTGTCAACACTAAAATATGTTAACTATGATTATATGAAAATTTTCCTCAGGACTAGTTTGATGGAAACTCACCTATACCCCTCCCCATAGAAAACAGCATATTAGCTATTTTTTCCTCATGACTTTTGTGACCCATTGTTTAAAATAAGTTGTTTTGATTATTTAAAATCAACAATACTTTTTCTCAGTATCCCACAATTTCTTTCTTCCCAAAGAGCCACATCCTAGACCAAATAATTTTTAAAAATCAGCAAAATTTGACAATTAAAAAAGTACATCAGAAAAGGCTGAAAATTTGTGCAATATGGCAAATCCATGAGCCCCTCACTTTGTCTTTTCATATTTGTGCATTGTAGCAATTTTCTTTTAAATTTTGCAACGTTCACTTTTTACTTTTTGTGGTTGTTCTTTTCATTTACATTATCATCATGCAAACCGATTCCTTGGCTCTGCTTAATGCATATACTATGGACAATTGTCTGCATGAAATTGGAAAGAAAGAAAATACAATTAAATTAAAAAGTTCATATGCCATACCTACTTTTTTAGCCATTTTACAATAGGAAAACATCTATTTTGTTTTCATATCTTTGTTATTGCAAATAGTGTCACTAATTTAAAAATGCTATATGGAGATGTTGTACTTATCAGTAGTGCCCTCATAGGATAAATGTAATAGTAGAATCTTTTGATCAAAGAATATGGTCATTTTATTAACATTATTTACACAAATTTAAGCTGTTTTCCAAATGGTTTCTACTGGTGTTTAGTTTAAGCAATAATTCATTAGTATGTCTGTCTTTTATATTGACTATTGCAATCATTTGTCATTTTAACTCTTTATAAGATGTGCGATGAAAACTTGGGATTATTTCAATTTCAATTTCTCTTATTATTAGAGATTTGGAGCATTCTTTCAAATAATTGTTATTAGGCCTTTTTTGGTTTATATCAGTTGTCTACTTACCATCTATTAAGTAAAGCCTTTTAGTTTTATATTCATCTACATGTTTGTGTATGTATATATAATATATATTCAGCTACATGTTTGTGTATGTATACATAATATATATTCAACTACATGTTTGTGTATGTATATACATACATACTACACATATATATGAGAGAAAGGAAGGAAGAAAGAAGAAAAAGAAAAGGAAGAAGGAAGAACAAGAAGAACAAGAAGGAGGAAAAGGATGAGGAGGAGGGTGAGGAGAAGAAAGAGGAAGAAGAAGGAAAGAAGGAAGGAAGGAAGTATGGAAGGAATTGCTAATTATGGAAATTGGAAACTAAGCTTTGCCACCACCACTGTTTTGGTCACTCCTTATCCTAGGTACATCACAAATTTTGTAAAATAGATTAAAGTTAAATATTTTTTCTTTTGTCCTTGTCACTAATTCTTGTTTGGCTAAGAATATATTTCTTAACATTAGATGTGATATACACATGCACATATACAAACATAAATACATACATACACATACACACATAAATATGTTTATTATATATTTATATATTATTTATTTAAAAACATCTTTCCTTATAAGATCTTTACTATGAAGTTCATGTATCCATTTAGAAGGGTGTTAGTCTGTTAGATCTGATACTGCTTTCCCATGTTCCAAGCACATTTTATCAAATGGAATGATCGTTGCTGAGTAATTTATGCTTTCTGGTTTATTGAACATTAAGTCGTTAGATTCTTTTTCTTAAAATTTTTCTTGTGTAGTCTGTTCCCACTGATCTACTTCTCCATGTTTAAAACCAATACCAGATATTTTTGATGATTGTTGCTTTATGATATAGTTAAAATCTGAAGGTACTATCTCTTCCTTTCCTTTTTTCTCTATTTCCTTTCATTTTTTTCCTTGAAATTATAGTTTTTCTTCTATTCATCAATTCTTGTTAATTTCCAAATTAATTTTATTATTTTTTATCCATTTAAACACATACTTTGATAATTAGACTTGTATGGAATTAAATGTGTTAATTAACTTTGGTAATATTTGATAGCATTATTTAAAAATGTATTGGCATATTCCAGCCATGAAAACTAAATATTCCTGAAGCTATTAGGTTGATTTTTATTTATTGAAGGAGCACTTAGTAATTCAATCTATACACGCCTTTTGTTTTCTTTGGTAGATTAATCCCCAGATATTTTATGCATTTTGTAGTTATTTGAATTGGGATTTCTCCCCACTCTTATTGTCTCATGGATTTTATTATTATAAAATATAAATTTTATTCCTGTTGGAGGGATTACTTTATAGACTGAAACTTTATTGAAGCTATTAATTGTCTCAATTAGTATTTTTGCTCATTCTCTAGAATTTTCTTAAGATATCACATCATCATCAAAAAACAATAGTTTTATTTCTTTTTTGTCTATATTTATGTCTTTAATTTCTTTCTCTTGCATTATCTCTATTGTTAGGATTCTGAAATTCATATCAAATAGAATGGGTGACTATGGGCATTTGTGTTTTGCCTCTCTGCCTCTTCTTGTTAAAATATATGGTATAGCCCCATTGAATATGAAATTTGCCATTGGTTTGGGGTAGATACATTTAATGATATTTTTTTAAAATAAAATGAGTTTTGTATATTATCAACATATTTATGTGGTTGGTGACATAATCATGTGGGTTTGAATGTTTTTATTTTAAATATGATTAATCATGTTAATTGTTTTCATAATGTTGAACTATCTTTTAATCCCTGGTATAAATCCAACTTGGTCATGATGAGTGATTTCTTGGATTAATTACTGTAGTCTGTTTGACAGACTGTCTGAATTTTTTTAAAATTTGAGTCAGAATTCATTAACAATATTGCTCTATAGTTCTATGCTCACTTCTTCCCTACTTTAAGAATTAGAAATATATTTGTCTCATAAAAGTAATCCTAGGAATTTATAAGTAGGAATTGGGTTCTTCATCCTCTAATACCCCATAGTTGCTACACAGTTAGTTCTACCTTATATCAATTTGACCTTTTTTTTCTGTCCAAATTCTTTACTTCCTTCCAGCTCTTCCCCCACCCACAGGGAAGGGAAGGAATATGATGCCTATTATAATGTTAAGTCATACAAAACATATTGTCATAATGGCAATGTGAAGGAGGGAGGGAAGGAGAGAGTGAGAGAGGGAGGGAAGGAGAGAGGGAGAGAGGGAGAGAGGGAAGGAAGGAAGAGAAGAGGAGAGGAGAGAAGGAGAGGAGGAGAGGGAGAGAGAGGGGGGAGGAAGAGAGGAGGAAAAGAGGAAAAGAGGGGAGGAAGAGAGGAAGAGAGGAGGAGAGAAGGAGAAGAGGGGAGGAGAGAAGAGGAGGAGAGGGGAAGAGAGGAGAGGGGAAGAGAGGAGAGGAGGAGAGGGGAAGAGAGGAGAAGAGGAGAAGGGAGGAGAGGAGAGGAAAGGGGAAGGGAGGGGAGGGGAGGAGAGGGAGAGGGAAGAAAGGGGAGGGAGGGAGGAAAGGAAGGGAGGGATGTAAGAAGGAAGAAAATATTCAGCTGCACTCAGAACTCAGCAATTCTCTCTCTGGAGGTAGATATGACTTTACCTCATAAGTCCTTTAGAATCATCATATATTACTTGGGATGAAAAAAAAAACACAATTGAATGCAGAGAGAGAATTGTGGAGATTTAATGTGGATCAAAGCTTAGTATAGAAAATGCAATTTAGAAAGAAATAGAATTGTCAGGAATTATCGTATTAATCAGAGTATAGTCTAGTTTTTGAGATTAAATTATTTAAGACCTCATTTTATTAAATGATTATTTTATTATTTTGAAAGCATAATTCTATTTGTGTTCTCAATTCTAGTAGTATATGGCTATATAGAAAAATGTTCATATTTCTTTTTTTATTATCTGGTTTTGTTGTGATTTTACTTTGCTATTTTATTTGATTTCTTTTTTTCATTTCTTTTTATTCTTTCACACACATATACATAAACTATATAATAATATGTGTTATAGGCCAGAACTCTGTACTTGAAACAAGGATTCTTACAAGGTGCTAATTCAAATTCATATGGAAGAACAAAAAGTCGAGAATTTCAAGGGAATTAATGGGAAAACAAAAGTCAAATGAAGATGGCCTAGCTGTACCTGATGTAATACTATATTATAAATCAGCATTCACTAAAACCATTTGGTATTGGCTAATAAATAGACTAGTTGATCAGTGGAATAGGTTAGGTTCACAGGACAAAATAGTGTACAACCATAGTAATCTAGTGTTTGACAAACCCAAAGATCCCAACTTTTGGGATAAGAATTCATTATTTGACAAAAACTGCCAGGAAAACTGGAAATTAGTATGGCAAAAACTATGCATTGACCGAAAACCTAACATCATGGATTGTTGTTTTGTTTTGGTTTTGTCTGTTTTTTTTTTTTTGTTTGTTTGTTTGTTTGTTTTTGTTGTGTACAAAAGACTACTAACATTTTGGGCTTTGAAAGAGATTGGATAAGAAGGAAAACTGAGATCACATTGAGAGCCAAATTTCTTAAAATATTATTCCTTTTCACTCTCTCTGACTGTCAGACTACAATGTCGCCTTGCTAAGTAAAATCTGTTTAGATCAAGACTGAAACAATTAAGTTCAAGATCTTCCTACTGAGAGCCTGGAAAGACCCTTGGAATTCCACAGCAAGCACAAGAATGGATGAGATCTTTTCCACCTCAGCTATGGTGTGCTTTTAGAAAATTTCATCTTTTGAATTGTCTTGTCCTAAAGATATTCTAATGGTTTATGGCACATGAGAAAGTTTTTCCCTCAATAGCTCAACATAAAGGACATGCATTGGGAAGCCAATTATCTACTCTACTCATATATTAGTAAATAGCACTGGCATGCAAACATGTGAGCAAGCTTCTGTCAGTGTCATCACTGGAAGAATTTTGGCTTAGAGGATATATATTTTTTAATTCCTTTAAAACAGCTCCAAAATTCTCAGTTGCCATATGATAGGATTAAGGGAAGAGTGAGCTAATAGATTGAGTTTACTTATTTGTATTAGAAGTATATAATACTTAATGTAAGAAGCATTTTTATATAACCATTTTCTTGCAAGGAAATTACTAGATGCTAAGGATAGAAAAAATGAAAATAAATCTGCCCTCAAGAAGATTACATTCTACTAAGAATTGCAGCATTTTTACAGGTACATCTTTTACATGCAGCATCTTTTGAGTAGGAGAAATAAATAAAATAAAAAAAAACTAAATCCTAGAAAGGTGAGAAAAGGTTTTATGTAGAAAGTAATATTTGCAAAGAATTTTGGAAAAAAATACAGGTTTATAATAAATGAAAGAAAAGAAATGTGTTCTGGGAATGAGCCAAAGGCATAAGAGAATGGAGAGAGAATACATAGTTTCTAGAAATGCATATAAGTTAATTTAGCATCCAGGCAGAGTCCATGAAGAGGAGTCATATGAAATAAGATTGGCAATGTAGATAAGAGCTAAAATGATTATATGAGCATTGAGAAGAGAACAGATAATAGATATGATGTAAAGACAGAATTTTCATGTTAGTCACTGAGTACAGCTTGGGACACTTAAGGTCACGGGATAATCAATGATGACTCCAAGAAATGTGAAATGGTATAATTGCTAGGGATTTTAACATCCATAGAATTTGGATAAGGCAAATTTTTATTAAGGAAAATAGTTTCAATTAGGACATGATGAGTTTGGAATTATGTGGAATATTCAATCAAAAATAACTCATAGGCAATTGATGATACAGAGGCTCAGGAAACACTAGGTCTGGACATTTAATTGGAAAATCATATTGATGGATATAATAATTGAACCAATAGAAAATGATAACATCACTAAGTGTTAAGATGAACTATTCAATCACCCCCTTTATTTTATTTATATTAAAACTAATTATTAGAAAATTATTAGAAAAGATAGAATTGTCTAAGGTAATGCCAATAGGAAATATCACTGCTGCCCAAGTTGTCAGACACCAAACCTTGTGGTACATATTGTGTGCTCATATGTGTTCAACCTCATGGTGTATATTGTGTGCATATATGTGTTCATGAATGTGCATGTGTATATGTATGTTTTCCTCAATCATATTATCATTTGATAAGGATATTGTAGAAAAAAATTGTTTTTAGTCAAATGATGATTCTGTACTAGATAAATTCTGAGGTCTTATCCAGATCTAAGAGTCTGGGGATTCTATATATCAATGCATATGTAACTTTAACTTTATGCCTCCATTTCTAAGCATTTGTAATGAAATAGATTTCTTATTTAAAGGTAACATCATTCATACAATTTCATTATTCTATAATCATGAATTAATAATTTTAATTATATATGTCCCTCAATCTTTTCCACATACTTTGACCCATTGGCTTTATCCCAGGGATCCTATCTTCTCATGGGAATGTTTAATAAATACCACAATTATGTGACACAATGAGCAGACATCACAATCTCCAATGATTTTTTTGGAACTCAAAATCATCCAAGTTGCCAGTACGTTTTTTTTTTTTTGGTATGATTATGGAGCATTATACAAATGAGAAATCTGACAGAAAGGTGAAAAATTGAGTTGAACCTAAGTGATTTGTAGGCGTCATTAACAATGAGATTGAATATTCTCAAAATAATTAAAGCAATGTCAAATTTGGCTTGTATGGTTCTGTAAGGACAACCTAGTTTCTCTTTCAACTATATTCTAATTAAATTTTATACATATATATATATATATATATATGTGTGTGTGTGTGTGTATGTGTATACATACATATATATGTGTGTATATATATATATATGTATATGCATACATATATATATACATATATGCACACACACACATATATATATATGGATTTTTTGGGACCAACACACACAAACATACACACACAGAGCATCTAAAACATATAAAGCTTAAAAATAATCAGTCATTGACATAAAACAGATACTTAGTCTCTCGTTTACCTATTTAAATGTCATTCAAATAAATCAATGGACAAGTATTTAATTAATCCCTACTATTTGGTAGGCACTATGATTGGTACTAGAAATATAATAACAATTAATCAAACTCCCTACTCACAAGGAGTTACATTATAGATGAAAAAGCATGGTTATGTACATGCATACACACACACACATATATATATATGTATACAATTTAATTAGAATATAGTATTATTATAGTATACATTTTATGTATATATATATATATATATACGTAAAATGTATACTATAATAATTGCTAAATTATACACAAAAATAAGGAGTTCCTTCTACCTTCTCACTGGCATTGTTCTGTATTTTAAAGAAAAGGTCTAGATACAAATTTAGGAAGGACATTCACTTAATTTTTAATGGCATGGTAAAGTCCAGGGTCAACTTACTCATCACCTTATGAGAAATGAGATTAGAACCTTTAAGAGAATAAAAATGTACTAAAATTTAAAGACTTTCAATGGGGACAGCTAGGTGGTACAATGGATAGAGCACCAGCCCTGAAGGTAGGAGGACCTGAGTTCAAATCTGGTCTTAGACACTTAACACTTCTTAGCTATATGACCCTACACAAGTCACTTGACCCCAAACTGTCTCAGAAAAAAATTTTTAAAAAAGCTTTAAAAAATATTTTGGAGGCTACCAATCAATCAATAAGTATTCATAAAGTAACTAATGTGTTCTAGGGACAACTTTTATGAAAGGTGATAGAAGATAAGAGAATTCCCCTCATTTAACAGATAAATAAAGACAAGATCTGCCCCAAATCATGCACATAGTAAGCATCAGAGATTGAATTAGAAATGCTTAGGTCACTACTATATCACCCAGGACTGACGATAAAATAAAAGTTATGTATATCAGATTTGTTGGGTTTTTTTTTTTAATTCACACAAAATTTATTATCATGTTCATCTCCAGACTGCAGACCTTGAAGTTCCACAAAACATAAAAAATGCAAAGTACAGAAAGAAAGGGTGTCAGGCTGTTAAATGTCAACCTAGGCATAGAGATCATCCTGGTCATCTGAGCAGACCTCATCCTCCTGCATCATAGCAAAATTGAGGAAGAAGGAGTCATTTTGTGGTAGAATTCTTTAAGGTTGGCCAGCTGCAATTTATATTTCATGTTGGAATCATGTTAAACACCCATAAAGCTGTAGTTCCAGGACATTTGAGCAGGTACCATGAAGAACCCAAGACAGTGATTAGACAGCAGCCTCTGAACCTACTTATAATGGGAAGACAAGTAGTCATTGATGTTACTCTTATCTGCATTCTGCCAACCCACTCAGAGCTACTTAGAGTCAGCTTGTTGTCAATCTGGGTAAGAGAACCCAGGTGAAGATATAGGTAATAATGGATGTCTTCACTACATCACTCTTCATCAGGCAGCATGGGCTAAATGTGGTGACATCCTGGTTTGAGAGCAGGGGACTCATTGGACTGAATATGGATCTAGCCACAGGGCTATAGTTCTTTGAGGAATTCATTCTGGGGAAGTTGGCTTGGCAGGTGCACAATCTAGTGTGTACCCCAAATGCATTGGATGTTCTTCCCTGGATGGTTAGCTAGAAGGTTCCTTAGAGGTACCCTGGCCCAAAGATCCAAAATGCATTTCTTGAGGGCATTCTTGAGAAGCTTGTGAGTGGAGCCTGTTTCTTTGAGGTTATCTGAGGACTCATAGATGTGGTTGTTCCATAGATGTAGGATTGTAACAGAGATGGCCCTTATTCTCCTTTCAGCCATTGAGGAGAAAGTCTGGGTCTCATAGTTGCTAATGGTAGAAGTGATAATTTCATTGTCATGAAATGGCTTGTCTACAAATTGAGTCTGGGTCACTGTTAGGACTGTTGCTTGGATTGTTGTTGTTGTTGTTGTTTTATTTTGGCAGTCCACTGCCACTGCTATGAAAAAAGTGAGATTTCCATGCCCACCATGAGTCAGATGTGTTCCAGCTCCATGAGAGTGTATCCAGTTTCAAGATAACCTTATCCAGGTCATTATTCACATGGGGGAGTGTAGAGACAAAAATGAGTTGGGCAAAGTTGTATAGGATGAAATGGTCTTTTGTCAGTCATTGTAAAGGTTGAAAAGAATCATCTGGAGTTCAGTAGTCATGTGGATAAGGTCTTCTAATTTTTCTAACTTGACAAGAGCCTGGAAGAGCCTTTGATCCTTGAGGAAGTCTAGATGTGCACCTCCAATACCATCATTAATTCTTGATGGTAATCAATGTTGTTTGCTTTTCTTTTCCTATTCCTATTCTTCAATATGTTTTCAAAACTGCTTCCTGTTTTTGTATATGAAGATGGTTATTTTTTTTAAAGTGTTGGTCTCAATAATCTCAAATAGTTTTAAGTCACAAAATGCTGGTTTCAAGGATGGATGCTAAAGCCCAAATTGAAAATTTGTTTTGCTTGATGAGTTTTAATTTCTGGGTCTTAATCATGGCTCTGGTAACAATTTCTAATTCATGGTCTCTCTCTCTATGACTTAAACTTTATATTCAAACTTTATATTTGCTAATATTTTAGAAAAAAATAATAGGAATGAGGGACAATAATGTGATCTTTAGATGTAACATGACCATGACATTATAGAAGGAAAGGAAATGGCCACTTAAGGCATACAGGAGCAATGATGGATTGTCAAGCCAAAAACCTGTCAGGTAAAGTATCTAACTAAATAGTGATATTTTGCTAGCAAAATAAAACTAGTGATCTGTGAGTGTATTAGAGCCCCATCACTCTGAATACTGTCAATATAAATTGCTATTTAAATACTGACATGGAACTTTTCTTGAAAAAAATGAAAGGGAAAAAACCTCCTTACTTACTAAGTGGATTTTCCTTTGAAATAATCTTGAGTCAACATATTTGACTTGGCCCAGAGCCAATAGAAAAGGCATTTTTTGGACTAAAGCAAGCTTGTCCTTTGTAGGTTTGAAAGTAGGATACTACTGCCTAATTGAATTATCTTTCTTACATTAAGATTAAATATTTTTCTTTAGGGGCAGCTAATTGGCGCAGTGGATAGAGCACCAGCCCTAAAATCAGGAGGACCTGAATTAAAATCTGATCTCAGATACTCTAACACTTCCTAGCTGTGTGACCCTGGGCAAGTTACTTTACCCTAATTGTCTCAGGAAAAAAAAAAAAGAAAAATATTTTTCTTTTAAAAAAACAAGAATATGAAAAAATGAAATCTTTATTAAACCAACTCTATCATTCTGAACTGATGCCTTCAATAACTCTTTTGTAATTCATCCTTATAGATATAAAATTATCATCTGAGGGAAGAATGTTAATAAAACTGACATTTCCCCATCAGTCAACTTAATTCACAATATAACACTTTCCAAATCCAATTATGTTTGCCTGATGACTGACATTCACTTGAACATTGTTGTTCATGTGGAAAAGTGCATAAAAAGGGCTCCCAATAATTTATTATAGAAAGAATTGCTTTTTATTGGGGAAAAATGTTAATGTGAAGAAACAGAAAGCAAAGCATTATCCTCTCCTCATACAAATGTCTTGATGGATGTATAAGAAAGATGTTCTCTATATGTCATGAGAGTAACTGGATGTCTCCTGTTTACCCTTTAACAATCATACTGTAAAACTGATAGCAGCAATCACATTCGTTTGCATTCTTAACTTGAAGTCGTGTCTCTTATTAATTATCTCAGTACCATGGAGAGCAAACATTTTTCTTCTCCTTGCCATCAAAACAGATCTATCTATGCAAATCATGGAAGAGAATCAGAGGATCATAAAAGTAAACATTTGAAGAGATTTTATTCAATTCCCTCTTACTGGAAGTCAAGCAAAGTTTAATGATTACCTATTAAGTATGCTGTAATAATTCTCCTTTTCCTGGTAGACATTGGAGCAGATGCTAATGGAGGCCCCTTCAGATTTAAAAATTTGGTGTTCCTGTGATTCTGATCTAATATCTTCATTTCACAGAAGTAACGAAGTCAAAAAAGAGGAATGAATCACACAGATCATGAAATTGCCTCATAGTTTCACTTAATTAAATATGGGAAGAACATCAAAAGTCATCTAGACCAAGCTCCTTATCTTATATTTAATGAAAATAGCTCTCTCTGTAGTAAAGTGACTTTCCCAAGAGCATATAAGTTATTAATAGTGGAGTCAGGATTTGAACTCAATTATTCTATTTGAAAATGCAGGCTTTTCCCCATTGTACCATGATTCCACTCCAAAGCTATCTGCCTGCAAATGTAATGGTCTTTCCACTGGATTAGAGGTATCAAAGCTGTACCATGAAGAGAACACTAGTCCTGGAATCAGGAAGACCTCATTTCAAATGCAGCCTCAGGCACTTAGTAGTTGTATGATAATGGACATGTCAATTAAGTTTTGTTTTCCTCAATTTCCTTGACTAAGAAATGGACGTCAAAATAGCAGCTCTCTCACTGGGTTGTGGAGAGGATCAAATGGAATATTTGAAAGAGGTTCTATGTTTAGAACATAAAAAAGTACTGTATAATTCCTCATCCCCTCCTCTTCCCATGCAAATGTTTTATTTATTTCATTTAATACATAAGGAATCTTAGGTTCAAGGAGGTGAAATAACTTGATCAAAGTCATTCAGTGAAATTGACTATCTAGCCTCAAATGCTAACTTCATCACTAATTCCCAATTCCCAGTGCCTATGTTAAAATAAATCAAATAACTCCACATATACCCCCTTGAATACATTTGCCTGAGACTAGACCACTTGCTACAATGTGATTTATAAATTCATTCTGAAAAGAGGAAAAATTCTTAGAATTTACCTTTCATTTAAAAAAATCTAATTAGAAGAATGAGAAAATGTAGATTACTCCAGTGAATAGCTTCAGTGATGCTGTGAACCAAGCTTGTTATGTCCTCTCAGCTACAATAGTATATTCCTATTGGGTATATTCCCTCCTCACTGTAAAGCATCCATGCATGCTAAAAGAAAAACAATCAAATGACAGAAAACTAATACACCTTTAATGAAATCAAGTGACAGTGATAAAATATCTAATTCTATGTCTTTTCCACCATCCAGCTGTATCTGAGGTCCCTTAAGAGATTTTGTTGACAAACTGAAGTTTAATAGGATTGAAAGAAGGAAAAAAAGAAGAGAATGAAGAGCCCTGAGTAATGAGAGAATCCAGGTTGTTCCCAGAGAGTTTGTTTCCTATATTGCCAGGGGCTATCAACACACACTCTAAAGGCCCATGGGCTAAGGCCAATCTGATTTTCCAAGCTAAATATGTCACAGATGTTAACATGTTTTTTTTTTTTTTTAGCATTGCTTCTTCTTCTTCTTCTTCTTTTCTAATTCTTCTTCTTCTTCTTCTTTTCTTCTTCTTCTTTTCTTCTTCTTCTTCTTCTTTTCTTCTTCTTTTCTTCTTCTTCTTCTTTTCTTCTTCTTTTCTTCTTCTTCTTCTTTTCTTCTTCTTCTTCTTTTCTTCTTCTTCTTCTTCTTTTCTTCTTCTTCTTCTTCTTTTCTTCTTCTTCTTCTTCTTTTCTTCTTCTTCTTCTTCTTTTCTTCTTCTTCTTCTTCTTCTTCTTTTTGAGATAGAAGAATGGCTTGTAGGTAGAAATAGGGTGAGATGTGGGGGAGAAGAAAGAGAGATAGAGACAGAGAGCACAGAGACAGAGTAGCACAGACAGTGAAGTGTGGGAAAAAGAAAGAGAATAGAAAGAGAGTAGAAAAAGAGATAGCACAGAGAAGCAGAGATAGAAACAGAGATATAGAAACAGAGAGAAATGTGTCCCAAGGGAAGATCACTTCTTTCAAATCACAGAGACTTGCAAACTATTTTCTAAATTAATGATTGAACAAAAGAATGTTAGGTGAAGAATGCATTTTATTATCTTTTTTCAGGAGGTCAAGGAGGCTGGGAGATGAATAGCAAAAAGAGAAGGTTCATCAATATCAAAAGAAAACATCCCAAATATTTTCCTAAACCTTAGTCAGAAAAGAACCCAAATCTTCTTTGGAGGAAAAAAAAATTGGCTAACTTAAAAAAAAAAAAAAAAAAAAAACATATTTGCCCTGCTTGGTTTCCATGGGAACAAAAAAAAAAAAGGAAATCCTGTAATGCCTTGAGAAAAATCTATTTTTTATGTTAACTCTTTCTTAATCTAAACTAAGAGTGGGAATCAGGGAAAGAAAGAAGGAAAGTCAAAGTGGAGAGGCAGCTAGGTGGCTCAGTGGATAGAGCACCAGTCCTGAATTCAGGAGGACCTAAGTTTAAATCTGGTCTCAGACACTTAACTTCCTAGCTGTGTGACCCTGGGCAAGTCACTTAACCCCAGCCTCAGGGTGGGGGAAAAAAAGTCAAAGTAGAAAAACATTTATTCATACTTAACATAATTAGAGGAGTAAATTTCAGAGAAATCTTTACTTTTTTTAAAGAATAAAGTTAAATTGAGGCAAAATGAAATTAAATGAAATGACATTAGTTTGGCAGATAGAAGTGTCACAAAAATTCTCTATAATGGAAAAAGATCAGTAGACAAGGAGTCAATAGATTTAGTGTCAAACCCTGTTTTAATGCTAACTACCCTGGCTTTACTGGTTACCTAAGTTTAATCAAATGATTTGACTTCTCTGTGACTCCATTTCCTCATTTATAAAATGAAAACAATAATACCTGCACTACCTTGCTTCTTGAATCTGTTGAAATTTAGATTTGGAAAAGACATCAGCTAGAAGATGAGTGTGAGCGGAAAAAAAGTGAATTGTAAAGTGCTGTTATTATTTTTGATTCATGCAGGAATATTATTATTAAGCATTTTAATTAAGATGATCTGTTGCTACTTTAAACAAAGCTTCATGCTTGTTCTAGAGGAGATATTTCTGACCTTATCGCTGAATTAAAAATTCCTTCTTCAAAGTAACCAGTGATTTAATTGTTAAATTTAATATTTTCCCAACCATCATCCTTCTTGTTCTCTCCCTAACATTTTTCATAGTGTTCAACTATGAACTATAGTTTTTTTTTTTTTTATTGCACCTTTCTTTGCTCTTTTCCTACCTATCTGAACACATCTCTGTTTCCTTTATTGAATCAATAACCCCCAATCTGTGTCCTTCAAGACTATTTTGAGATCTTTCCTCCTCTCTTTCTATAGTCTCTCAATGACCTTATTAATTTCTTTTGCCACATGTCTGTACATGTGAATTCCAGATAAGTACATTTGTCTAACCCAAGTCTTTTTCCCGAATTCCAGCCCATGAGCAACTCCCTATTGAGTATTTGCAGCTGAGACCTCTCAAACACATCTCCAAAATACAAATCATTATAGTTTACCCAAAAGATACCTTCTTATTCCTAGAGACCATCAGCATTCTTCCAGCTATGCTCATATCTTCAGTATCTCTCAGCACAAAGAATGATTCAGTTACTCCACGTCATGAAAACCCCCTGAATTTATGTGTATGATGACACAATTCTAAATATTAACATTGCACAATATTATATAAGTACTTTAGAGTAGTGCAAATAATATGCCATGTAAGAGTCAAGGAAGAAACCCCTTATCACCTAGAGTGATAAAGGAAGATTCCCTGGAGAAGATGGCATTTGATTTGGATATTAAAGAATAGGTGAGAATTTACCAGGTAAATATATAGCTAAGGAGTCTCCACAAAAGCAGAAAATTTTGGAACAAGTAACCCACCTTGATAGTAATACAGATCATACTGAGAAGATTCAGAAATTAAAGTATTGCTAAGGTGTGAAAGGCCTTGATTTCCAGAAAAGAAACTTAGAACTTTACTTGAGGCAATAAGGCAATAAGGTAAGTAGGATCAAGACAGGATTTGATGCTAAATCTATTGAGTCTTTCTCTAATGGTCTTTCCACAATAACAGAATTTTCATGACACTTCTATCTACCAAACTAATGATGTTTCATTTAATTCTTTTTTGCCTTTAGTAGAAGGACTCAATTTGCCTTCATTTTGTAAAAAAGAAAAGAAACAGCAAATGAAAATGTTCTGATTCTGTTTTGTGAGTAGAAAAGACCACACTGTGTATTAAAAATTATTTAATCAGTGGATTGAAGGAGAGAATAGAGATGAAGAAAAATATAAGAAGGCTATTGTGATAGTCTAGGAAGATGATAATTAATCCTTCTACCATTGGGACAAGACTGGGACAAAGATATTAGAAAAGAAAGGGAAGCCACAAAATATATATTTTGTAAAAGTGAATTTGATAGATGATAGCATACTAATGATCAAATATATGGGAGGTTCAAGGATACTCCAGATTATAAATTAGGAGATTGATTTATGATTGATACACCTGGAAAAAATTGTAGTCACAAAGAGAATCATATTTGGGAGAATCATAAAGTCTGTTTTAAATGTGGTAAATTTGAGGTATCATTGGAACAAGTATATGGAGAAGATCTATAAACAATTACAAATTCAGACTTAGAGTTCAGAAGAAAGATTGGGAATGAAAATGTACATAGGATAGAGATAGAAATGATAGTTAAAACTATCAAGATGTATATAACAACTGGTATAAGTGGAATAATTAATTGGTAAGTGACCAACCTTGTCCATCTCAATCTTATAGAAAGTATCAGATTTGAAGCTAGAGGACATCGGTTCAAATTGAGATTTTGGTACTTTTTATCTGTGTGACTTTCGCCAAAGCATTTAACTTTGTTGTAATTGAGTTTCTTCACCTATAAAATGAGGAGGTTGGATTAGACAACCTTTATTCAAGTATTTTCCTTCTCTAAGCAGATCTCTACTTTAAATGTGACATATTTAAACCAGGATTTCTTAAAGTTTTTTTTTTTCCCATTTATCACCTTTTTTTTGCCTGAAAAAATTTTATAGGACCTTGGGGAATATAGGTATACAAATCAAATATTTACTGATAATAAATCATAATTTTGCAACTTCCACATTCAATTATGTGACTCCATATGGGGTTGTGACCCACAGTTTAGGAATCTTTGATCTAAACCAAGATCTGTTTATTATAAGATCTCTTCATATTCTGTGTTTCTCTCTTTCACCACTGTTTAATGTACAGAAACGTTGTTTTCAACCTTAAGAAGTAAATGTATGAAACTAAAGAAATGAATACATCTACTAACTGAAAGCTGCAGTATGGAAAACTGAGTCAATATTCTTGTCTACTGCTTTGAATATAGACATACTGCATAACAAGCTGATTTTGTTAATGTTTGTGTTATTTTTTTGTCTTTTTTTTGATGAGTCAGTGACTGACATTCCCAGTGTCTCACAGGTGGGAAGCGTTAATGTGTTATTTGTTTAAAAAGTTAAATAAAAAAGCAAAAATTTTGAGAGACTGTAGATAAAAGGGAAGGTGACCAATGTCAAGTTCCTGAGGAAAATCCTCATTAAGGTGTCAGAATAAGGGTGAAGACAAGTGAAGAAAACAGAAAAACAACAATCATCAAGTTAGGATAAAAATAAATGAAATGAAAGGTTTTATATCCAAGTAAAGAAAGTATCTGGTACCCAGAAGTGGCTAGAAACCATAAAGGCATCAAGAAAGATAAGTATTGGAAAAGACCCAGTGGGTGTGGTGATTAGGAAGTTAGAATGGTTGGAGTGTGAACCAGTTTGCAAGGATCTGAGCAGGCAATGGACAGTAAAAAAAGTATTTTACTTTAAAAAATTTCCCTAGAAGTTTAACAGTGAAGAGGAGTTAAAATAAGATAAAATTGAAGGGTTAAGAGAAAATTCTTTAATATTAGGGAAACCTGAACAGGTTTGTGATAACTAGTGATAACTAGAACTAGTTCCTAATGAGTTTGGATTTTTAATGGGGAAGTGGTAGCATCTATGCATGACTTGAGCCTCTCATTTCCTTGTAAAGTAGAAAACTTTTCAAGTCAATTTGAGTTTAGATTCTCAGTTTTTTGTCAAATTACAGGAACTCAAGGGGGAAATAGCATAGAATGAAGACAAACACTTAATTGGAAAAGAAAAGGGAACAAAGAAAACATTAGTAACACTCAGAATCAGTTTCTCCCATGAGTACATCTATGCTCTCCTCTTTCTCATTATGAACTAGGAAGTGGGAAAAATGCCTCTCTTCCATTCCACAGTTCCCACCCATAAATGAAAAAAAAAAATAAGGGTGACAGCAATAAAATTAAAAGTTACTCCAGGCACTTCTGCTATTCTTCTGGAACAATTGTGGTGGGATGGTCTTAGAAAAAGACTGCATAAAATCTCTTTCACTACTACTAGACTATAGCTGTATATCTTCACCCAAACACTTCTACAGGATTGATCTCTGCTCTTATTTAAAGAATTCTTTGATTCTTAGATGCCTGGGTAATACCATCACAATCTCCTTCAAAAGGACCAACCTATGTGCTCAACAATCTTGTTTCTTTTCATGCCACAGCTACCCAAAGCCATAGTCATGTTGTCTCTGAGAAATGGATTCTGGATATTTTACATAGTACATGGAAATGAGAGTTTACTCCCTCCCAACCACTTGTTACAATCATAGGCAGAAATAGAAAGAGAACATTAAAGATACATGAGAGGCAGGATATAAATGTAAACCACTAGTATATCACATCATTTAAGGTTCACTATTTGCTGAAATCCCTCTGATCTCTTCAAAATCAACTGTTAGTACTGCATTCAAACATCCATGCTCCAGCATTTACCCAGTATTGCAGTGTTTAATTTGACAGGAAAACAGACAATACCTACTACTAACTTAAAATGCTCAAGAGATCAAGGACAGATTGCCTTTGATTAAACATTTTCAGTACAAAATCCAAACTACTGACTAACCTACTTTACAAGCTCCTTTTAAATTTAGGTTGCCAGGACATACAAGAAAGGGAAAGGTGCTGAAACATGCAATCTGTTAGAGGAGGAAACAAAGTATTCAACAGGTTCAAAGTCAAATGATTTCATTTACATCCCTTCTTCTCCCAACATGAGTTGTTGGTTATTATTTTTCTTATTTTGTGTATTTTTTAATCTGATGAGTCAAGAGGAGTGGTAAGGCTTTTTGGGGATAACACATTTTTTCCCACTAAACAAACCCATTTTTAAAATAATAAAAGAGTCAAACATCTACAGGAAGCTGATGAAGAGCTCAATTTGAGCATCTATTTTCCTCTTCAAGTCACTAAAATAAACTCACTGTTATAAATTCAAGTGTAGAGAAGATTGTCTAATTAATGGGATGCTGAACTGATTAGACATGCTTTATAAATGTCTATCCCATTGTTTCTACTGATTCATAGTGTATACAGACTTGGAAGAACTCCTAAGAAGGACTAAAGGACTACAGGATATGTTCTGCCCTGTCCTGAGTGGTATCCTCTTGACCTTGTCTCATTTACCTTTGAAAGTGGATTCTCAAGGTCCCTAATGTCATGACAAAATGATCAGAGGAGTGGACTGGAGTCAGGAAGTCCTGTGTTTAAAACTTGCCACTCACACATAGTGGTTTTGTCATTATGGAAAAGTCACTTAATAGCTCTGGGCCACACTTTTTTTTCATAAAAAAATGTAGATAATAAAATGTATGCCAAAATGTAAGCATAATTTCATGAACCAAATTTAGATTTTTGGAACATCTTTTGTTTGTAGTACATACCTCACAGATCTATTGTGAGATGAAGTAATACACACAAAATACTTTTAAAACTTTAAATCACTAAACAAATATATTTAATTCTCATTATTATTATGCTATTTATGTTTCTTAGATAGTCCAAGACTAAAATCCAATTGGCATTTAATGTAAAGAAGAGAAGACTGGGATAGAGGGGTGAGGGAGGGGGTTTTAATAGAAGTGTTGCTACAACAGAAAAAAAAAAAAAAAACAACAAAACATGAGATTTTCCATCAGGGAACCTGGGATCAGAGCTAGGCTTCTTAATTTTACTACCTATATGGTCATGGGCAATTATTTCATCTCTCTGATCATTAGTTTTACTGATAGGACACGAGTTTTGGAAGAGATATAGTCTTATGATTTGATGATTTTCTGGATTCCATGAAGTCCAGAAGATCCATGATGAAATCTAAGATAGGAAATGAGATTCACAATGATTGACCCATGCCTTTGAAGTAGTCCAGTTTAGTATTTACTGAAATAACCTAAATATCTCCACTTCCTTCAATCAATACACAGATAACATAGACTTAAAGCCTTCCACCTTCATGAGCATCCTCCAGCAAACACTGTCTAATTGAAAATGGTGATACCATCTGCTCCATGAAGGCAAAAGTTATATCACTTCACCTTTGTTTTCTCAGTCCTTAGCTCTGTGTAAGTGTGGAAAAAAATAGTCCAGATGTGTTCTGATCTAGAAAAGATATTCCAAATGAGTTCTGAATAGGAAAAAAAATGCTCCAGATGTGTTCTGAGCTAGGAAAAAATACTCCAAATATGTTCTGACTAGGATAGGGTCCTTATTTCTCAAAGATATTTTCCTTATTTCTTATTTTATTATTCCTTATTTCTCAAAGCTATTTCTCTCAAACATCATATATATATATATATATATATATATATATATATATATATATATATATATATATATATATATATATATATATGTCTTTTGGAAGAGATGAGTAAATATTAAATATATTGATAGATACATAGATAAATACAAAAATATATAGATATATGGATGGATAGAGTGCTAGATGAAAAGATTTATTGATAATTAATGAATACATGTATAAATGAATGAATAGATAAATAAATTAAAGAATAAGCATTCATTATATTTTTTTATCCTGTATGTATTTTAACTATATTTATTTACTTGTCTTACAAACTCCCTCCATCAAATTATAAACTTCTTGAAAGTTGGCATTGCTTGAGTGTTCATGTCCCCCCTACTTGGTACAGAACATGGAACCTAATAAGCATTTAATCAATATTTATTGATTAATTCATTGCATGTTTACTATAGGCCAGACACTATAGGTATAATTAATATACCTCACCAAAACAAAACATATAATAATGATTGCAAAGAAAATTCAAAGTTTACATCAGACTGCAGCCAATCATTGACTTTCACGGAAGATGTATTTACAGAAAAAAAAAACTATTATTGAATTAAATTTATCTGATATGAGCCTTGTAGAAGAAATTACAGAGACTAACTTCATGAAGAATAAAGAAAAGGTCATGGAGTAAAATTGTAAAGAAGAGGAAAACATATAAATGAAGTAGAAATATAGTGGTAACCTGAAGGGGAATAAAGGAAGACTAATTGTTCATCAAAGAAAATTAGAGATATCCAAAACCAGTCACAATGGACAATTGTTGTTTAAAGCAACAACAATTATTATTATATACTTCTATACACATTAGTAATATTTACCTGTTAATATATTTACTGAGAACTTTAACATTTACAAAGCATTTTATGCATCAACTGATTTAGTTCTCCCAACAATACTGCATGGTACAATTGAATACAGTAAGGGACAACAAATTTAAATGATTTGCCCAAATTTACACAACTAAAATGCTTGATCTGATCTCACATATTCCTCATTTCAAGTTCAGTTTTTTTAAAGCAAATAGTAGAATGAATGAATGAATGAACAAATTAATAAATAAATGAATGAATGACATTTAATAATACATAAATATATTATTTACCATAATGTAATGTGTTTAATATTTACCATATCCCAAACACTATAGTCAGAGTTTGGAATACAAACAGAAAAATAGTCCCTATTCTTAAGGAAATGACTTAGGTACTCAATGGATAGAACACTAAGCCTGGAATTACCCAGACATGAATTCATATCCTGCCTCAGATACTTAGTTGGTGTGTGACTCTGGTTGTCACTTGACTGCTGCCTGTCTCAATTTCCTCATCTATGAATTGGGGATGATAATGACACATATTGCTATATTGTGAGTTTGTGTTGTTGCAAGGATCACATGAGATAATATTTGTAAAATTCTTTGAATCTTGAAAATTTAAATGTTACAACTTAAAGTGCTATATAGATGCTAGTGATCATTATTATATACTTAAGATGCATGGGAATCCAAGAGTGGCTGGTGTGAAATGGTTGGAGTGTAATATGGCATATAGCTGGACTTTTAGCTATCAGTAAAGCAATACTGTATAGGAGTTCCAGAGTTAAAAGGGTTAATCCCTCCAGAATATGGTCTCAGGACCAAAGGTTCACTTAGATGGCAGCTGATGAAAAGATAACTGGGATACACAAAAGATACAAGTATATGTGGCAGGCACTGTGACGTCAATTTAACTTTTGGAAATAAATTTTGTTTAGAGAGAGACCCCCAGATACCCAAGATACTTTGAGACCAAAGTGGAGGAAGGAAGGAGGACCATCCAGTATTTTTTTTTATGAATTACTATTGTTAACTGGGTGGAAAGATCAGTTGTTGTGCCCTGCTGAAAAACTGCAAGTGATACCAATGTCCTCTGAATGGCGTTACACTGGGAGAAAGCATCAGTTGCTCCTCCATATTTATGGCTTTTTGAGACAGTCTGATGTAGTGGTAAGAGCATTAGTGCTTTTAGTCAAGAAGCTGAAGGGAAGTGAGGGAAACTAGAAGGAGCATTACAGTAGGAATTGAGGGAAGATCTCTGAAATCTGCTCTGATTCTTAAGTAAGTGAACAACTTTGGAAAGGTTCCCTTTCCCTCTTACCAGGCTTTAATTTCTGAATGCACAAAAAAAAAGGAATTGGAATAGGTGATCACTGAAGTTCCTTTCCTTCTGTCTCTTAACCTTATGATTCTATAAATAATAATAACTCATATTTATATAGGATTTTATATAGGTTTACTAACGAATAAAGGAAGAAGGATTTCTCAATGAATGTGGCTAGAACACCAATCTGCCTTCTAACGGATGCAAACTAAGGGGGAAAAAAATCACAGCTGTCAGGTGCTTTTCAGGGAGTGAGAAGAGGAGGGGGGATTAATGGCAGCATCCACCAAAATAACAACTGCTTGGTGATTTTTTTTTCACTTCAATCCACAATATCCTGCCTTGATGTGTTAAAGCACCATTCACCTAATTGTGTAATTTTTTATGAGACAGGCCTCTTGCAATATCAAAAGGAAAAAGATGCATTTAGATGAGGGAAAAAAGCCAACTCTTGCCCCCTATTCCTAAAACAATATGCTGTTGCATATTTAATTCTCGAGAGTAAGAAGGAATTATAAGGAATGTGTTTTTAGCTGAGCTGAATATATTCTGGGTGGATGTTTGATAACATTGAAACTCTGTTTGGCTGCCTCATTTTCTTTCTAAATCACCAGAAAATTTCAATGAAACAAAACATCTTATTTATGCCCTTGAGCTCACAACACCTCGAGGAATGATCACCAAATGGCTCCTACACAAGCTTTTTTTTTATCCAGAAATTTCCTTTAAGTTTGTGTTAGAGATGATTTGGACTATGTAAGCAGTATGGAGTGAGAAAACAACTCTGTTTTGGGAGTCAGAATATAGCTCCGAAATGGAATTCTGCTGCTTGCTCCATGGATGAGTTTGGACAGATCACAAAAGCAAACTTTACTTGCTGTTCATTGGGAGTATCTTTCCATATAAAAGCAGGTTTAGGAACTGGACCTATGATTTCATTCACATGAATAACAGTCCTAATGAGGAAGTTAGCTCCTTCTCTGAAACTTAGAGCATTACCTGGAAAACTAAGAATTTAAATAACTATTTATTTATTTTATTAATTAGTTGTTATTAGTAGTATTTTTGGATTCTCTCCCTTATCTACTATAACCAGATGTTTTCTTGCTAAAGATTTCAAAATTGAGAATAAAGTGCCGTGAAAGGTTTTCCCTCTAGTAGTCTTCATATAAAAGCTGGTTGGTCTTGTCACAGGTATGAGTTAAAGAGAATTAAATAACCCATTAGTTAGTGTCCCTGTCTCAATTCCCGTTGCAGTCCATTCATTTTTCACTCAGCAAGTAAAGTGATCTTCCTGAATTACAGGTCCAACTATGTCACACACACACACACACACACACACACACACACACACACACACACATCATGTCACTAAACTCAATATTCTAATCTTTTATATAAGCAGTTAGGTGGCACAATGGAGAAAATGCTGGCCCTGGAATCAGGAATATTTGAGTTCAAATCCCATCGCAGAAACTTACTAATTGTGTTATTTTGGTCAAATCACTTAATCTCTCTTTGATCCCTACCCCCACAATAACGTAAGTGTTTTGTTTAGACACCTCCAATGAGTGGGAAATTCCATTTCCTCCTCATAAATGTTCTAATGGGGTGTTCCAGGAAGAGTAGCATTTCTGGCAGGATGGCTTGCCAAGTCCTTTTCAGGGATGTTCATTCACCTTGGGTGTCAATCTACTCTTCAACTTCCATCTGGGACTTTAAGAACCTGTAATGTGCACAGCAATCACACTCTAAAGAAATCAGTTCAGCAGAGAACCTCAAACCTGTGGTGTCTGGAACAGTGTTTGTCCCAGTGGAATGGACAGAGCAGAACAATTTGTTCCAATGGTCGTGAAGATGGGCATTGTGGAGCTTGGTCAATATCAAAGATGCCAAGGTCATCCCCTGGATCAGGGCCCATCACCATGACTTTTGGTTTGCCACTGACTAGGATGATTTTGGAAGAAAGAGTTAAGCTCATGACTTTGTGCAACTCAGCTGCACTTGATCCAATTCACATGCAAGTCACCCAAATGCCCTTGGTCCTACTCAAAAACAAAGGATGGACAACAATTGTGTGTTTTCTTAACATCAAGCTTAAACTTGCCTTTCTGCATGGTTACTAATTTTCCTCTGAGGGCAAGCAAAACAAATTTAATCCACCTTCAACATGACACCTTTCTGACTATTTAACAATATATATTTTTCATCCCCTTTCCTTATCCCCAAGTCTGCTTTTTCCAATGTAAACACTTCCAGTCCCTTCAGAGCCAGACCATGACTTAATCATTGATCAATTCAATTGATTGATTCATTCAACAAATAGGAATCAAGCACCTCCTTCTTACAAAGCCCCAGGCTATGTATTAGTGGAGATCCCAAATTTAGATAAGACTTGCTTTTGGTCCACATGAGGTCCATGGATGGGTGTAGGGAGTCAGACATTTACAGAGAGCTGTGATAAGCATTATCATAAGCCAAATCCACACAGAGCTTTAGGAAGCTTAATTATTACAGAGCATGAGATTAATATACAGAACTAGAAATGGAAATTTGTATTCTGCCTTTTGCCCAAACAGGAGCCAGCCTGTGTCTGGAACAAGTTCATTTAACATCCCATTAGAGAAGGCCGAATCACCATCCCCATCTCTAAAAACAATTTCATTATCACTCACTGCTGCATTTTCCCCAGCTATGCCCTTTTTGCTTTAGTATTTGATTCTCATTAGATCTTTTCTCAGCTGTTTTCTCTCTCTTCCATTTTCCGTTGCTTTGGAGGCCAGGTTAGGGGGACTTTAGATTGAGCATGGTCAACTGCTGATGCTATCACTAATTAACAGAAATTAGATATTCCTCTGCTTTTTTGCAGGCCTACAAACCTCCAGCTCTATCAACTTCCTGCAAGCTCATAAAAAGTAGAGTCTGTGTTTCTTTAGAAATTCATTGGGCCAAAAGAAATATGGAGAGGGTAAGAAGGCAGAAAAAGTGCATGTGTGCGTGTGTGTGTGGGGGCAGAACTACTGGTTCCAAAGTCAGGGGTTCTGTACTTAACAATGTATCTGGATTATTGTCAATATTCTACACCATCAAAAATAATTGTTTTTAAGTTCCTTAAAAGTGTGTTGTGGTTCATGCATTATTGGTAATATCTGACTCATCATGAACCTCCCAAAGGGTTTTCTTAGCTGAGATGTTCAATGGCTTACCATTTCCTTCTCCGGCTCAATTTATAGACAACGAAACTGAGGAAAATAGGTTAAGTGATTTGCCCAAAATCACAAAGCTGAGAAAGGTCAGAGGCTAGATTTAAATTCAAGAAGATGAGTCTTCCTGACTGCACTTAGATAAGATTTCTTCACTACCACTTTATTTATTGTGCCATCTAATCTACTGTCCTGCAAGAATATATTATTTATCTATAACCCTTATACTGGGGAAACCTGAGATGGGTAGATTGCTTAGTTTGAAAGAGCTAGGTAACTCTTGTCATCATGCCTCATGAAATGATGCAATAATTGGAAGTAGAGCCCTAGAGTCTTCTTCCCTAACTTATATTGCTGTGTCCATATGGCATCTAAGAAGTGAGCCTTGGTCTTTGGTCTTATTATTTTTTTCCATCTTAAGTACATGGAGTAGAGTGCATGATCTCAACTCAAGAGAAAATTCTCCAAAGTCTCTATTATGACATGGAAATAGGGATATACCTAAAGCACTAGTTCCTCTATATTTTAGTTACTCAAATTTTTCTCTCCCTCCAAAGGTTTTTTTCTGAATAGTTCCTGGAACCACATGGAACTTTTCTCCAAGCAGCAACTCAGAGGAAGAATTTCTCCTCTACCAAGTTTCGCCTACTCCACCTCTCATGCTGGCACAGAATGGTGAGTAATCATTCTGTCAATCAATGAGGAAAGATTTGTGCAAATATTCAGACATTAATCTTAGATTATATCATAGATAGATAGGGACGGATGACTGGAGGGATGGATGGATGATATACAGAATTAGATGGATAGATTGATAATAGATACATACAGAAATATGGAAATACAGAGGTACAGAGGTGAATAGATGGATGAATGAAAGAATGGTCATATGTAGATATACATACATATGTATCTATAGAAATAAGTAGATACATAAATAGCTATAGCTACAGACATATAAATGGATAGATAGATTAAGATATAGAATGACAAATAGAACATCTAGGTAGCACAGTGAATAGAACATTACACCCAATGTCAGGAATACTTGAGTTCAAATACAGCCTCAGACATTTACTAGTTGATGACCTTGGAAAAGTGACTTAAACTCACTTGGCCTCCATTTCCTCAATTGTAAAATATAGACCATAACAGCATTTATATTTCAGGATTCTTGTGAAGATCAGATGAGATATTTGTAAGTATTTAGAACAGCTAATAACACATATTAAGTACCATATAAATGCTACTGATAAGGATGAAGATGGTGATGGTAATACACATTTGTTCAAGACAATCTCTGCCTTTAATGAACACATATTCTAACAAGAGAAGATAACATATAAAGAGAAGATAGAAATTGGAAAGTAAAGCTGGTGGCTGGAAAAATGAGATGCATACATGATTCTAGGCATGATAAGGAAAAGGTCACCTATAAGAATCCAAGCTCATATTCCAAGTGTTTTGTGAGGATTGTGACTAGTGTAGGTGGAATTTTGCTTTTCTTTGTTTTTAAACATTAGTGAACTGGATTTCATTAGGAAACTGCAGTCTTTCTATAAACCAAATTTTCCCCTTTAATTTAGAGCTCAATAAGATCTTTCAGAATATATAGTTCCACCACCATATTTTGCTGATAAGGAAACATACACACACACACACACACACACACACACACACACACACACATATACATATATATATATATATATATACATATATTTTTTCAATATCTGTATTTTACATTTTATGTTGTTGCATGAATGCAAGATATGCAACATGCCATTCTCTGAAGAAATCAATCTGACTTTTGCCCAACAGTTAATAGAAAAGCTCATGGGCCCGGAGAAGGGAATAATCAAGCTTCCAAACTGATAAAATAAAAAATGGCCTAGTTAACTACCTATTATATGCCAGGCATTGTACTAAATATTTTACAAAGATTATCTCATTTGACTCTCACAATAACCCAAGAAGGGAGATGCTGTCATTATCCCCATTTTATAGTTAAGGAAACTGAAGTAAACAGAGATGAAGTAACTTCCCTATAATCACAGAGCTATTGTTTAAACCAGATATGAACTTTCTGATTCTTGTGTCCAGACCTCTATACATTGATCCACCTAATTGAATAAACTCCATATACTCCATATGGGGTCACAACCCACATTTCAAGAACCTTTAATGTACAGAGAGAGGCTGAAAAGCTGGGGAGGAAGTTCAGTTTATGTCCATTTTCACATAATAAAAATTGGCATGTGAACCAGTAGGATGGATATATTGACAAATCAACCTAATCAAGCTCATGGGAGAAAAGTGGGCATTAAAGTCCAGCTTTCAAAGAAATCATACAGATGGCAAGTGACAAAGACGCAGTTTCAATCAAGTCCGCTTCCTCCAGTTCTAGTACTCTATCCATTATAGCAGCATTGCTCATAAACTATAGAGGCAAGCAGGAATGAAGAAAGCAAAAGTTGTCTCATTATTTTATAGAAGAGAAGCTAAGGTCCCATAAGATGAAGGGATCTATTGAAGGTCAGGCAGGCAGGAAGTAGGAGAGACAGGATGTGAAGGCAAATATCTGGTAAATATCTTCTAATGATAGCCCTGAGATTAATCCCCACTTCCTTCAGGTGTCACCTCTAAGTATCATTAGCAATTGATGATAGATTCAGCAAGGTCTGTGTTCTCAGCAACTTAAGCAAGACATTCTCTTAGCTTCTGGGGAAATAGGGAAAGGAAATGCTTCAAAATATTGAGATATTAGTAAATGTATTTTCTAAACTGATGTCAGGACTTCATCCCATCTGAGCAAGACTCTTGCTGTGAGGAAACATTTTGAGCATGTGTAGAAATAGAACATAGGCAGGCGAGGTGCCAGGACTAGTTTTCTCTGAAGAGATCTATAAATCAGAAATTCAGTGGGTCTCCGTGACAGCAGCTCCCCTGACACCAATATATCAATTCAGTTCATCAGGCTCAATTAGGGTCACCTGCCCCTTTCCCAAAAAGGGCACCTCCATGCCATTACAGTGTGATGCCCCCAATCACACAGCTCACTGGCTGACTATCAGGCACAGCTAAACTCATCTTCAACGATTCCCTGATCTCAGGTTCATCATCACCCCCAGGCACGGGGACAGCAAGTTCTTTTAATAACAGGGAGTTTGCCCCCTGTCCATTGGGAATGGAAAACACAGCATGTAATTCAGCACAACTTGAGGTGGGCAGTATGTATGTGCCAATGGGCATTGATCCATAATGAAGACCTCATTACATTCCATGAGTGTAGAGTAGTTTCTTCTAAAGCAGAGCTGAGATCAGCCCCTCCAAAAGACATACAGAGACACTACAACCTAGGCTAGTCCAGTCTGAGCTATGCTATGTCAAGGATGAGAGTTCTTAAAGTCCAATTGGATTATAGTTTGCTGATAATTGATTAGTTGCTGGAAAAGAAATATAATACAAAATGAAAAAAAAATAACAACAGCAGCAGCATAATGAATCTATATTTTACTGCCTTCATCATTTCAGAAAAAGAGAATATTTTTTGCCATTGTAGAAGGAATAAGTGAATATTGGAAAAAATACATTGTGTAATCAACTTAGAAAACTCCTATTAGGAGAATGTCTTCTACTAGAGAAATTGCATTTGGTCAAGAACCTAGGGAATATCATTACATAATTGAGGTAGACACTCCCTTCATTTATCAACAGGTTTGAGGTCTGGCAATTACCCTTAGCTTGGTTTATCCCATGTGCCAAGATAGTTTACTGGAAATCCTACAACAGCTTTTTGATGCTATTGGTGAATTGGGTGAATTGGTGAATTGGACACTAAAGATGGATGAACAGCCCTGAGAAAGGCTCAGGAAGTCTTTCCACCAGAGTTGCTAGTCCTTCTGAACATTGATACACCACGGGGGTTATAAGATGTTAACTTATGTGACTAAAGTCAGACAACTGGTGTTTCAATGGTACTATTGAAACCATGTCTTGTGGGCTCAAGCCAGCTTCTCAGTCACTATACCACTGACCTCTGGAAGTTTTTGATGACACATCCTTATCAAAGGAACTAGAAAAACTAGTGTGGATCCCATCACGTTATGTGTATTTAAATAATTATAAATTATAAACACATAAGACTAAACTAATAATTGTATATATCATAGAACTGAAAAAGAAGCACTTTTCTCAAATGTAAAACAGTTGCTATTTAATTACTTATAAATTATAGGCACATTAAACTATACTAATAATTGCATATATCATGGAATTGAAAAGGAAGCACTTTTCTCAAGTGCAAAATAGTTGCTAAAGTTTACTGAGCCTGGTGATGGACACGTTCAGCCCTGTGTTTTAGGAAAATCACTCTGGCATCAGTGTGAAGATGTATTGAAAAGGGAAGAGACCTGAGATAGAAGGCTGTGGCCTAAATAACAATTGCAATGAGGGGCAATTATCTTGATTCAGAAAGGGAAAGGTTGAGGTCTTTCATTGGTGTATTGTGGAGAAGCCAGAAGAGGAAGGAGGCTGTGGAGAGGTGCTAAGGGATAAAGGTAAGTGTGATTGTTTTGCAGTAAATTCATATGATTGGCTAGCTCCAAATGGCTTATCACCCACTCCACCAGCCCCCTGTTGTTAGACTATGGCCCCTTTGAGAGTGAACTATACCTGTCTTTCAAAAAAGTTATATCTATGAGAAACATATTCTTAGAAAACATGGCCAGGTCACGAATTCTGGAAAAAAAAAGAAAATGATAGATGAGTAGCTTTATTATGTCACTAATGCTCATGGAACCTAAAATTAGAAAATTCTCTTGTGTGAATTATGTAGAATCTCTGAGTAGGAAAAAAATAATCATGTATAAGATGCATCAGACAAAAGGGGGCAACTTATTCAATCAATCAACAAGTCTTCTTTAAGACCTACTAAATTCCAGGAATTCAACTAGAATGTAAAGATATAAGCATGGGACAGAAAGAGGGAGAGAAGGAGGGGGAAAGGAAGAGGGAAAGCAGGGGGAGGGAAGGGGAAATGGAGGGTGAAAGGAGGGAAGAAGGAAGGAAGGAAGGAAGGAAGGAAGGAAGGAAGGAAGGAAGGAAGGAAGGAAGGAAGGAAGGAAGGAAGGAAGGAAGGAAGGAAGGAAGGAAGGAAGGAAGGAAGGAAGGAAGGAAGGAAGGCAGAGGAAAAAGGAAGGAAGCCCTAATTAGAGGGAATACAAGGGGGGGATAAGAGAGTAGACAAGGAAGACATATAAAATTTATATGCCCTAAATATGAAGTGAATAAATACAAAAATGTACAATGTTGTTAAATTCAAGGTAGTCAGGGGAAAATGGCATTTAGAGGGATGGGGATGGGGATTGTGATCATTAGTTCTAAATATTACAGATTGTGGCTATAGATAGAGACTTTCTCAGGGATTTGGCCAATCCTCAATACATAGCTTGGAATTTGTCTGATTTGGATTAACTTTATTAAACTCCTGATTTTTGTCTCTTGACTTGTAGACTGTTTGAGCCACACAATCCTTTCCTTACATGCTCCTCATGTCTTTCATCCAGGCTGAAACTCAGACTGAGGTAAGTGATGACTTGGCTAATCCACTAGAAGATGGACTTGTCAAGACTCTACTGTTGGATTGATGATGAGCCTCTGTAAATGGTGTAAATGGCAGAGTGCACAATGAGTGATGGGAGCAGACGAGGTCACTCCTGATAGCAAAAATGAAACAGTAACAGGCTCAGGGACAGCACACCTTAGCCAGACAAGTGCTGCTAAACAGTTCCTTGTAATTCCCAGCTCCCTTTCTTAGACACTTCATTTTACTCAGGACTGGATGAAACAATTCGTAGTTGAAGTAGCATCCTGGATCACTTTCCTTTCCTGATCTCTATCCAATAATGTCCAGCTTCCCCAGAATTAAAGTCTATGCTGCTACATGAGGAAAGGATTGATAAACCTAAGCTATCAAAATATGTATTTTTGAATAAATTAACATTTAGAGTTTTTCCCCTTACTTCAGAATTGAATTATAAAAGGTGATTTTTTGAGATTTGTACTTGAATAATGATCCAACCTAATCTTCCACTGCTTTCTAGCATAAATAATTTATTACAATCAACCAGGTTACCTTTCCTTGTCTTAGAAATTAGAGATATTCGTGGCCCATGCTTATCCTCACATTATTTTCCCAACAAAGAATGTAAGTATGACACAAATATTTTTATGATATCTATATGAGGAAGAGCCAAAAGAGAGAAAAATTACACACTAATTTCCCCAATTAATATTGAAACAAAAAATTTTAAAATATACATATATATATACATATATATGTATATATGTGTGTCCGTGTGTGTGTGTGTGTGTGTGTGTGTGTGTATAATGTACAAAGAGATTACAGCAATTAATCATGAGGATAATACACTATGATCAAGTGTGATCTATAGCAGCAATACAATTTTGGAAAAGCAATTGGCACAATTGACCATATCAGTAAGAAAACTAATACAAATTAACCAACTCACTAGATGCAGAAAAAGTTTTTGACAAAATGCAGCATAGGAATAAATGAAGTTTTCCTTAAAATAATGATCAGTAGCTTTCTAAAACCATCAACAAACAGTATGTGTAATAAAGATAATCTAGAGACATCCCTAATAAGATCAGGGGTGAAAAAATAAGGATGCCCATTATCACCACTGTTGTTCAGTATTTTACTAGAAATGTTAACATTAGCAATAAGAGAAAAAAAGAGAAATTGAAAGAATTAAAATAGGCAATAAAGAAACAAAACTATAATTCTTTGTAGATATGTTTGTATAGAGAATCCTAAAGAATCAACTTAAAAAAATATTTGAAAGAATTAACAACTTTAACAAACTTGCAGGATATAAAACAAACCCACATAAGTCATCAGCATTTTTGGTTGTTACCAACAAAACTCTGGGTAGAAAGAAAAATTCAATTTAAAATAATGGTAAACAATATAAATACTTGGGAATCTACTTGCCAAGACAAACCCAGGCACTGTATGACAATAACGAAAATTTCCACACAAATAAAGGTAGATGTAGACAATTGGGAAAATATCAATTGTTCTTGGGAAGGCAATGCTATTGTAATAAAAATTATAATTCTATCTAAATTAATTTACTTATTCAGTGTAATATCAATCAAATTACGAAAATTGTGTTTAGATGTTATACATGTTAAAATATATATTAAATACAATTTGTGTAAACATTTATACAATTCTCTTGCTGCATACACACACACTCACACAAATGAGATCAAAAAGGAAAGTAAAGGAGTAAGAAAACAAAATGCAAATAAACACAACAGAAAGAGTTAGAATGATATATGATTCACATTCAATTCCTATAGTCCACTCTCTGGGTGTAGACGGCTCTCTTCATCACAAGATCATTGGAATTGGCATCAGTCATCTCATTGTTGGAAAGAGTTACATTTATCAGAATGGATCACCATATAATACTGATATTTCTGTGTTCAATGATCTCCTGGTTCTGCTAATTTCACTCAGGATCAGTTCATATAAGTCTATCCAGGTCTTTCTGAAATTACCCTGCTAGTCATTTCTTACAGAACAATAATATTCCATAACTTTCATATACCACAACTTATTCAGCCATTTTCCCAGTTTCTTGCCACTACAAAAAGGGACGCCACACACATTTTTGCACATGTGGGTCCCTTTCCCTTCTTTAAAATATCTTTGGAATATAAGCCAAGTAGTAACACTGCTGGATCAAAGAATATGCATAGTTTGATAACCCTTTGAGCATAGCTCCAAATTGCTCTTCAGAATGGCTGGATCTGTTCACAATTCAACCAATAATATATGAGTGTATATGGCCACAGATAGAGGGGAAACTCTGGGTGAGTTATAAGACCCTTTAGCCTACAGGGAGCTTGGTACCAATGTCTGGTTCAGTTCCTCATCACCCCTAACAGCTCTTGGGCTTCCTGAGAGATCAGGAATTTTTGTTGTAGTTGAAACAGTGATACCAAGTGGCAAAGAAGCATCTACATATAATAGCAAGTTGTTTATGTGGTCCCACATGTGCAGTATATAGTTAGCACATGTGCAATGATGTTAAGATTACAAGGTGATAACTCAGATTGTCTAAACAATTCTCTAGCTTAGAATTCACACCTTTGGTTCAGGCCTTTGAGAGGAGTTTGCACCTTTGGACTTGGGGAGGGTAGTTTACATGTTTAAAGGAGTTTGCACCTTTAAGAGGAGCAAATTCATTGGTTGAAGTATTTCCCGCAGGCCCCTGAGTTCTCACGGGCCCATTCTCTGGGAGGATAAAAGAAGACAACATTGGGCCTGGACAAGCAGTCTGGATTAGGGTAAAGGGCAAGAGTAACCAGGAAAACTTCAGGGAAGCTGGAGGAGATTCAGAGCCAAGATTCAGGAAGAAGAGGATTCGAGATTCTACATTTGCTCTGACTGGAGGCTCCAGAAGCTTCCCAAGAAACCTGCTCACAGAGGAAAAGATTTTACAGAAAAGAGATCTCCTCCCAGAGAAGGATTATAACTTAGAGACGACAGGACCTTTAGATTTTGGTGCCCAATGTGGGCAAGGATTTATTCTGAGTCCTTTAGCCCGGATCTTGACACAGTATTGTTTTGGTTATATAAGTATATTAGGATATATAAGGTTGAGAGAATTTAGAATAAACAGACTCCATGTTATGACCATTCTCATGGGTTCCCTGCTTCATCATTCCACTAAGACTAAGGACTCAGGCTGGTCAAAGGTCTTCCAGAAAGCTAGCCCTGATGGTATATTTTGGCAGCCCAGCTTGGGAGCTCTAGAAAGTACACAACCTATTACTATCCCATTTTTCCCACATACCCTCCAATATTCATCATTATATTTTCCTGTTATCTTAGCTAATCTGAAAGGTGTGTAGTAGTACCTCAGAGTTGTCTTAATTTGTATTTCTCTGATCAATAATTATTTAGAGCATTTTTTCATATGACTAGAAATGGTTTTAATTTCTTCATCTGAAAATTATCTATTCATATCCATTGACCATTTATCATTTGGAGAATGGCTTGAATTCTTATAAATTTGAGCCAATTCTTTATATATTTTAGAAATGAGGCCTTTATCAGAACCCTTCAATGTAAAAATGTTTTCCCAATTTAATACTTTCCTTATGATCTTATCTGCATTAGTTTTGTTTGTACAAAAACATTTTGACTTAATATAATCAAAATTAACTATTTGGTGTTCAATTATGAGTTCTAATTCCTCTTTGCTCACAAATTCTTTCCTTCTCCACAGATCTGAGAGATCTTCTGCTATGTTCTTCTAATTTTTTTTTATAATATCCCTCTTTTATGACTAAATCATGAACTCATTTTGACCTTATCTTGAAATGTGGTGTTAGGTGTGGGTCAATGCCTAGTTTCTTCCATACAAGTTTCAACTTTCCCAGCAGTTTTTGTCAAATAGTGAATTATTATCCCAAAAGCTGGGGTCTTTGAGTTTGTCAAACACTAGATTGCTGTAGTTATTGACTATTTTATCCTGTGACCTTACCTTATTCCATTGATTTCTTAGCCCGTACCAAATGGTTTTGATTACCACTGCTTTATAATATACTTTTAGATATGGCATAGCTAGGCCACCTTCATTAGCATTTTTAATTAATTCCCTTGAAATTCTTGACCTTTTGTTCCTCCAGATGAACTTTGTTATTGTTTTTCTAGGTCTGGTAGTTTTGATTGCTATAGCCTTAAATAAATAGATTAATTTAGGTAGTATTGTCATTTTTATTATATTTGCTTGGCCTATCCATGAGCACTTGATATTTTTCCAGGTGATTAGATCTGACTTTATTTATATGAAAAGTGTTTTGTAGTTGTGTTTGTAAAGTTCCTGACTTTCCTTTGGCAGATAGATTCCCAAATATTGTATAATATTGAGTTATTTTAATGGAATTTCTTTTTTTTATTTCTTGCTGCTGGACTTTGTTGGTAATATATAAAAATGCTGATGATTTACATGGATTTAATTTGAATCCTGAAACTTTGTTAAACTTGGGAATTGTTCCTAGTATTTTTTTAATTGATTCTCTAAGGCTCTCTAAGTATACCATCATATAATCTGCAAAGACTGATAATTAAGTTTCCTCATGACCTAATCTAATTCCTTTAATCTCTTTTCCTACTCTTATTGCCAAAGATAACATTTCTAATACAACAAATTTTAATGGTGATAGTGGGCAACCTTGTTTCATTCCTGTTCTTATGGGGAATGATTCTAGTTTGTCCCCATTACATATGATGCTTGCTGATTGTTTTAAATATATATGCTACTGATCAATTTAAGGAAAAGTCCATTTATTCCTATACTCTCTAGTGTTTTTTAATAGGAATGGTGTTGGATTTTTTTCAAATGATTTTTCTGCATTATTGAGATAATCATATGATTTTTGTTAGTTTGGCTATTGATATAGTCAATTATGCTAATAGTTTTCCTAATATTGAATCAACCCTGAATACCTGGTATAAATCTTATTTGGCTATAATGTATTATCCTGGGTATGATTTATTGTAATGTCATTGCTAATATTTTATTTAAGATTTGTGCATCAATATTCATTAGGGAAATTGGTCTATAATTTTCTCTGTTTTCACCCAAGTTCGTTTAGCTATCAGCACCATATCTATATCATAAAAGGAATTTGGTAGGACTTAATTTTTTTTCCTATTTTTTAAAATAGTTTAGGTAGTATTGGAATTGTTTTTTAAATGTTTGGTAGAATTCACATGCAAATCCATTTGGCCCTGGAGATTGTTTCTTAGGGAGTTGATTAATAGCTTGTTCTATTTTTTTTTTCTAAAATGAAACTATTTAAATAATGTGTATCCTCTTCTATTAATCTGGGAAATCCATATTTTTGTAGATATTCTTCCATTTCATTTATGTTATTAAATTTATCGGCATATAGTTGGGCAAAATAATTCCTAATTATTGCTCTAATTTCTTCTTCATTGGTGGAAAGTTCTCCTTTTACATTTTTGAGACTAACAATTTGATTTTCTTCTTTCCTTTTTCTAATCAAATTAACTAAAAGTTTGTCTATTTTGTTGTTGTTGTTTTTTTTTCATAAAACCAACTCAGTTTTATTTATTAATTGAATAGTTTTCTTATTTTCAATTTTATTAATCTCCCCTTTTATTTTCAGAATTTCAAATTTGGTATTTAATTGAGGTTTCTAATTTGTTATTTTTCTAGCTTCTTTAGTTGTAAGCCCACTTCATTGATTTTCTCTTTCTCTATTTTATGCAAGTAAGCATCTAGAAATATAAAATTTACTCTTATCTTTGGCTACATCCCACAAATTTTGGTATGTTCTCAATATTGTTATTCTCTTAGATGAAGTTTGCATCCATCATTTGTTGTTTCACCCATTCATTCTTTAGGATTAGATTATTTAATTTCTAATTAATTGTTGGTCTATTTTCTCCTGGCCTTATATTGCATGTGATTTTTATTGCATCATAATATGAAAAAATGCATTTACAATTTCTGTCTTTATCCATTTGATTTTGAGGTTTTTATGCCCAAGTATCTGTTCAATTTCTATGTAGGTTCCATGAACCGCCAAGAAAAAAAGTAAATTCCTTTCTGTCTCCATTCAATTTTCTCCAAAGGTCTATCATACCTAACTTTTCTAAGATTCTGTTTACCTCTTTAACTTCTTTCTTATTTATTTTGTGGTTTGATTTATCTAGTTACAAAAGCTCTAGGTGAGATCTCCCACTAGTATAGTTTTGTTGTTTATTTCTTCTTGCATATCTCTTAATTTCTTCTCTAGAAATTTGGATGCTATACCACTTGGTGCATATATGTTTAGTATTGATATTGTTTCATTATCTATGGTACTCTTTAGTAAAATATAGTTTCCTTCCTTATCTCTTTTAATTAGATTTATCTTTGCTTTTACTTGATCTGCTTTTTTCTTCACCTTAAGCATAATAGTTTCTGGTGCAGCCCAATGTATCACTCTACTTTAAATGTGTTTCTTGTAAACAACATATTGTAGAATTCTGGCTTTTAATCAGGTCTGCTATCCACTTCTTTTTTATGGGAGAATTCACATTCACATTCACAGTTAAAATAACTAATTACGTATTTCCTGTCATCTCATTTACCCTGTTGTTTTTCTCTTTCCTTTCCCCTTTTCTTCCTCCCCAGTATTTTGCTTCTGATGACACCTTCTCAAACACCCTTCCCCCTTTAGAGCTCCTCCGCTTTTTTTACACCTTTACCCTAATACTTCTATTTTCCCTTCTATTATTCTTTCCCCTTATTTTCCACTTCCCTATAAGGTGAGACAAGTTTCTCTGGAAAACCATATATGTCTTATATTCTCTCTTTGAGCCAAATCTGATTAGAGTAAGATTCACACAATGCTCATCCCCTTCTTTTCTTTCCCTCACTTATAATAGGTCTTCTTCGACTCTTATGAGATATATTTCCCTTATTTTACCTCCTTTTCCCTCTTTTTCCAGTACAATCACCTTTATACCTCTAGTTTCTTTTTCATATTATCATAATAAAATCAAATTCTATCCAAGCTCTCTAAGTATACCCTTAATAGAAATCCTCAAGACTATACTAATGCACAAATTAATGTATGCTGTGAGACCATCCCAGAATGGCAAATTTTATTGGCTACTGCCCCAAATTTTGCACATGGATCTCCATTAAAGATAACCCTGCTACTACATAATTGGTGATGGATTTTTGAAGAAAAAGTTTCTAAGGTTCCTCTTAAAGGACCAACAATCTTTACAGATGTCTCCAAAGAAAATATTTGTGCTGTATAGTCTCATGATTTAACCATAAAGAGAGTAGTCAGTACTCCTTTTCAGTCCACTCAACAGAATGAATTATTTGCTATCATGCTAGCTCTTACTTATTACCCAGGAGACGTAAATATAATTACTGATTCAGCCTATTCAGTAGGTGTAGTATAAAGAATTGCCACAGCCCAAATAAAATTTGCAGCCTCTAATATTTATCAGCTCTTTAAGGAACTTCAAGAGCAAGTGAGAAAACATCCAGGCAAGATTTATATCTTGCATGTCCATTCACATAGTGGACTTCCAGGTCCTATTTTTGATGGAAATTCAAAGGCAGATAGCCTTCTAACCATGTTAGCCAGTTGTCCTTTATTTCAGGAAACACAAGAATCTCATTCTAAATGTCATAAGGCTGCTAGAGCTTTACATTTACAATTTGGAATCACAAGAGAGGAAGCTAGGAGCATAGTAAAAAGCTGTACAGCTTGTCTTCCTTACCATGCTCCTACACTCCCTCCAGGGAAGAATCTTCATGGTTTGAGACCCAATGAAATCTGGCAAATGGATGTGATCCACTATAAATCTTTTGGTTGTCTGTCTTTCATCCACGTGGTAGTAGATACCTTTTCAGGATTCACTTTTGCAGTGCCAACAGCAAAAGAGACAGCTTGAGTGGTCACTGAATTCCTTATCCAAGCATTTGCAAAAAACAGATAATGGACCTGCATATAGTTCTAAACATTTTGCGCACTTTTATGCAGAGTATAAGATTTTACACACTACTGGAATACCTTTTAATCCACAAGGTCAGGCAATAGTAGAGAGAAGAAACAGAGACATTAAGACACTCCTCCAAAAACAAAAGAAAGGGGGAGCCACAGGTAGCCCTAGAGAACTTCTAAATTTAGTTCTCTATATCACTAATTTTCTAATTTTTGACAAAGATGCACTGGCTCCAGCAGACAGGTTTTATAACCCACCAGAAGGGCAGTGTCCAGTGCAAGCAGCTCCACTGTCCTTAGATAATCGCCAGGTAATGTGGAGAGACCCAGAAAGTGGTGAATAGAAGGGACCAGATAGGTTAACTGCTTGGGCGAGAGGGTTTGCTTGTATTTCTTCAGATGGAGAAGGAATCAGACGGGTACCAATGAGCCGTATTCGCCTTGTCCATCGGAGAGAGACAGAAAAAGAGAAAGACCTCAAAACAAAGGAGAAAATCTAAGAAACATCTGACACTGAAAGAGCATGGCTAATAAGAAGACTGTTAAAGAACTTTAAAAACCAGCAGGAATCATTGGATTTCCTAACACAAGATGAGACTAATGGACAATAGACTTATGGACATTTATAAATTCTCAATTTATGATTATTTGGTCATGTTATTTGTTATATACTTCTAGCATGTACTATGTTACTATGTTACTATGTGTTTATGTAATCTATATAATTATGTGTAATGCCTCCCATATTGATGGATTTATGTTTCAAGGTTATGACCACCCTATGTACTAAATCAAAAGAAAGGGGGAGATGTTAGGTTCTTACTAAGTGCTAATGAGGTAATGAGATATTAGGTTCTTACTAAGTGCTAAGTCGGTACTTGACAATTCTCTAGTTCCAGCCTTTCCTGGAGAAGAGCTTGCATGCTTAGGAGGAGCAAGTTCATTGGTTGAAGTAATTCTTCCCAAAAGCCCTTGCATTATCCCACGCCCATTCTCTGGAAGGATAAAGAGGGCATCTCTGGAGGAAAAAGGGAGTTGTTTCTGGACCAGACTTGAGGCTGCTCTCTGCAGGAAAGGAAGTCGGCTCTCTACAGGAAGAAGAATCTGTCTGAGAGATTTGAGTTGACACAGTAGATCTCCTCCCAGAGAGCGATCAGCAACTTCTGGAGACAACAGCACATTACACTTTCCCATTTGAAATAGACCTGTTCTGAAGTTCTTCCAAGGTATCTTCTTCTGGAAATGTATTGTACTCCAAATATTTGTGTATTCTTTAACTACAAAGCCAGTTTAGAGGCTGAATCTACTGCTGGTTTGAAAGAAGGTCAGAGGAGGTCACTGAAAGTTGTGTCTGCTCTCTGCCATCTTGGCTCTGTCATCAAAATCATTTTATAAAGCTAGGAAAAATAATAATAAAGTTAATTTAAAAAAAGAAAAGGTCAAAAATATCAAGAGAATAAATGGGAAAAAATACATAGGAAAACAGACTATCCATACCAGACCTATAAAGGAGCAATAATCCAAACTATTTGGCACTATCCAAGAAATAGAGTGGTGGACAAAATGAGTAGATTAGGTATACAAGACACAGTATTACATAACTGTAGCAATCTACTGTTTGATAAACCCAGAGACTTTAGGTTCCAGTTTAAAAATGCACTATTTGACAAAAAACTGCTGGAAAAAAACTAGAAAATAATATATCAGAAACTAGACCAGTATCTCATACCCTATGATTTGGACATATAGAGTGATACCATAAGTAAATTAAAAGAACAAGAAATGATTACCTATCATATTTATGGATAACAAAAGTATTCATGATGAAACAAAATATAAAAAACATGGTGAAATGCAAAATGGATAATTTTGGTTATAGTAAAACAAATGTTTTCCCCAGCAGAAACAAAATTGATCCAACTAAAATTAGAAAGAAAGCAGAAAGTTAGGAAACTTTTTTTTTACATCCAGCATTTTTGATAAAGTCTTTATTTTTTAAATGTATAGAGAACTGAATCAAATTTATAAAAATGCATTTCCCAATTGGTAAAGGATATGAATAGGTACTTTTAAGATGAAGAAATTAAAGCTATCTATACTCATATGAAAAAATAACCTAAATCACTATTGATTAGAGAAATAAAATTAAAACAAATCTAAGGTATCATCTTATAGATTGGCTAAACTTATGGAAAAGGAAAATGATGAATATCGGTAAAGATGTGGGAGAATTGGAACACTAATGTATTATTGTTGGAATTGTGAATTGATCCAACCATTCTGGAAAGCAATTTAGAATTATGCTCAAAGGGCTAAAAACTATACATGCTCTTTAATCCACTAATACCACTTCTAAGTCTGTATCCCAAAGGTATTATATAAAAAGGGGAAAGTACCCAGATGCACAAAACTTTATGGAAGCTCTTTTTATAGTAATAAAGAATTGGACATTGTGAGGATGCTCATCAATTGGAGAATGGATTAACAATTTATAGTATATAATTGTAATGGACTACTAGTGTTCTATAAGAAATGATAGACAGATGGGTTTCAGAAAACCCAGAAAGACTTACATGAAGTGATGCTTAACAAATGTTAATAATTATTTCATATGCATCTAAGAAAATAAAATATTTTAAATGAGGAAAATGAATATTGAAAACAATCTTTACATGTAATTAGAAAAAAAAATGCTATTCCTTGGAGGGAAGGGAGAGAATGTCTTACTTTCCCTTTTAGTCACTTTTCCTTTCATCAAGCTCCAAGATCCTCTCTACTTAATTTGGCTTTGTCTACGAAACCTGCTTTGAATACCTCAACTGTCCTTTATCTTCCCTTGCTTAAAGAGTAGAGGAGGGAAATGAAGAGAAGGAGAAGAAAAAGGAATGGAGAATATGGAAAAGGCAGAACAAAAGAGAAATTACTCAATAGCTGACTTTTAATGAATAATAAATCTTCAGTTCAATTCAGGAAGCATTTGTTAATCCATTATGCAAGACACTGGGCTAAGTGCTAGGGACACACAATGAAAAACAAACAATAAGTCCCTGCTCTCAAGGAGTAAGCTATGTGAATAGAGCACTGGACTTTTAGTCAGGAAAATTTCTTTTCAAAGCCTGTCTCATTTATTTAATAGCATTGTGATCTTGCTTGAATCGTGAATCTCTGTGTGGCTAATTTTCTTTATCTGTAAAATATGGCCTTTAAGATCTCTTCCAGCTCTAAATCTATGTATAATCTCATGAGAAAGAATTTCACTGTGAGATGAAACAAGGGCAAAATAAGCAAATACAAAGCAGCTTGACCTCTCTGCAAGACACTGACATTTATCACCCTCTCCTCCTTTTCTCTAGATTTTTTGCATATTTAGGCATATCTGCCTGGTTCATTTCACAGACCTCAAGCTAATTTTCAGGATCTTGAGGATCCTGTTCTGGGACCTCTCTTCTTTTCTTCCTCTATATGGCTGCACTTAATGATCCATCTCATCAGCTCACATGGATTTAATTTCTACACTGATAATTCTGTCTTAACTTCACTTTTCTACTGATCGCCAATCTCCAACTGTCTTTCATATGCTTCTAACTGAATGTCCAGTAGATACCTTTAACTCAATATATCCAAAATTGAACTTATCTTTTCCCTAATACCTTCCCCTCCTCCCAACTTTCTATTTACTATCAAGGGCAACACCATTTCCTTGGTCCCTCAAGCATACAACATAGGAATCATCCTCACCTCTTAACTATCTCACATGTTCCATATCCAATCTGTCACTAAAACTTGCAGATTTCTTCTTTGCATAATCTCTCCTCTGATCCTTACACCAGCCTGATACAGATACTGATCACTTCACACCTTGACTATTGCAAAAGCCTATCTTTATTTAGTTTCTCCCCAGTCTAATTCATCATTTATTTAAGCAATGAAAGTGATTTTCCTAAAGTTCAAGTCTGAACATATCACACACACATAGGCACACACTCCAGTAAACTTCCAGAACCAAATATAAAAACCTCTAGTTAAAGAGAGAAGAAAGTAAAGATAGTAAGAAAAGGAAGGGAAAAGAAAGGAGAGAAGAAGAGAGGAGAGGATAGGAGAGGAAACTAATATTAAGTAATTTTAAGAGATGAGTGCATGGATAATTGTAGATGTCAGGGAATTTAAGTGGGAAAGGTGGAGGAGTGATGGAGATACCTCCTAAGCACAGAAGTCTATTTTAAAAAAGATGTATTACCATGTACAAGGTATAGAAATTAGTTCATCATACATGATAGTATGTTACCAAAGAGTCATATGGAGTAATGAGAGAAAGAATAGTTTATAAAGAGAAATAATATGAAATGATTGGAATAGTAAGTGGATATGAGATTGGGAGGGCTTTATATGCCAGACTGAGCAGCTTGAATTTTATCCCAAAGGTAAGAGAGAGCTACTGAAAAAAAAATTAAATAGAAAGCTGTATAGCAGGATCTATCCTTTGAGAATAACCATTGGGAATTGTGTAGAGGATTAATTGGAAAGGAAAGAGACTCAGAGGCAGGAAAATCAACAAAGAGCTATTATAGCCTGTCTCTTGTCCAAGACCATAAGATCTTTGAAGATAGACAATGTTTGTTTGTTTTATCTGTATTTTTTAACTTCATCAGCTTCACCCATATGTGCTCAGTTGGAGCACATCATATCTCCAAAATATCAATAAAAATGGAAAGTTATTGCTAATACAATCCCAATCTCTCCACTTGTCCCACAGCTCCATGGAATCATGGCAGCATCAGGTAACTTAGAGTAGAAAGGAGAGGACTTTATAGATCTGAATGTACCAGGAATTATAAAACCTAATGAATGAATGGAAAAGAAATAAAAGTGAGGAAAATACCCCAGTAGAACAATTCAGGGAGCTCCAGAGAAAATCATAAAAATGCTCTTTCAGTCCTTTCACCTCCTTTCCCAGACTAAACAAATAAAATGAAGTTTTCATAAAAGACAAAGAGAAAGACATCAGAGAAAGAGAAATAATGAAGTAGAAAGAGACAGTTCACTGATGGTCAGCTGCAGAAAGAAGAAAAAAGGGACAAAAGAGCAAAGGACAAAAATACTGGCATGGAGGGACACAGTGACAGGAATAGTTCTAGAAAGATACAGAGTAAGGAAAGATAGAGACATAGATAGTAAGTGGGGAAAAAAGGCAAACGACACAGGCAGAAACAAGAAAGAAACATACAGACAGAACAGAGAGATAGAGAGGCAATGTGAGAAAGAATATAAAGAGAGAGGCTGAGAGAAACAAGAAAATGAAGTTAAAGAAACCAAGGCAGAGAGGAAAAGAGGGAGAGAGGAAGAGAGAGAGAGAGGGAGAGAGAGGGGGAAAGAAAGGGAGAGAGAGGGGGAGAGAGAGAGAGAGGGAGAGAGAGAGAGAGAGAGAGAGAGAGAGAGAGAGAGAGAGAGAGAGAGAGAGAGAGAGAGTAAGAAAAAGGGATCAGAGACAAGGAGAAAAGGGAGAGATAGATTTTAAAAGAACAGAAATATGAATATCTAGTTAAGAAATACACTCAATTTGGACTCAGAATTTGAGGACCTTAGGCAAATTGTTTCCTTTCCTTATGCTTATTTCTTCCTTCCTATATTCCTGCAAATGAATGAACTAGACCAAATCTTATGATATCTGTGTCATTCTCTGGGGATAATTTAGCTAGAAAGACCTCCCAAGAGTTTCAGTGTCATCTAATAGACTAAGTTTTTTTTTTTTCTGAAAAGAATGAACACCCACCAGGAATTCAGTTTTTCTATTCATAATCCCAACAGTCAGAGCTGTACTGTCTTCTGAAGACCCCTACCAAACTGAAATCCAAAGAAGAGCTCTAGTCATTTTCTACTATGGGCACCAAATTGTCAAATTTCTGTATTTTCAATTTCACTGACACCCAAAGGGAAAGTTCCTATTATTCCTTGAATAAATTCATATAAGTCAAGTCAATTACTCCTCAGGGAAGCTAGAAACTGTTCCATGGAAATCTCTTCCTGATGGACACTGATGGGCCCTTCAGCAAGAATCCCCCCTTTTCCCCCATCTGAATACTTTTCTTTGTTAATGAGGGTTATTTGTTTAAAGACAGAAATCTCATCTGATGAGCGCACACAGCCATATCTCTGGCCTTTGTGGCTCTTCAGGGACACAATTGGTGTGTCATTTCCCATTTTATTGGTTTTTATTGGCAGTGGGACTGTTGGGAGGAAAATGAAGCCTATTTATCATGCACAGAGGAAATCTGCCACAAAATCAGTGAATGACTTGCAGTAAGCTGGAGGGAAAGTTTCTGGGGAAGAGTCATTTACCTGAAATAAGTCACCCAGGAGAAAGCAGGGAAGGGCAAAGCTTTTGAAGACAGAATCTGTATACGCCCTCTTCCACTATCCCTATGTCCAACACACATGATTAATCCAATCATAACCATTCCATTTACTGGAAAAAACATCCATGGAGGAATCATAAATGCTCTAAATAGACCATGGATAAATCCTCCTAAATTGTACTCAAAGAGAATCTACTCTATTAACCACAGGTAGTATCGTATTTATCCCATAGAGTCGACCTCCGGATACTCAACACAAGACTGTTTCTGAGAGCTTTTGCAATAGTAGACATCATTATGGCTCAGAGGGAGTGATTGCTAGTTTCAATTTGGGATAGAATGAGTTCAAATCCTGACTCAAATAATTACATGACGTGCAAACATAGAATAATAGAATATTTTTTGCATCCTAGAGCCTCAGATTCCTTCTGTTTCAAATGTGATCATAATATCTGCTTGTACCTATCTGATAGAGTTGTTTGTGAGGCTTAAAAAGTGATAATATATACAAAGCAATTTGCTTTTCAGCTATCATTTTTATTTAACCTCTCAGAGCTTCAGGTTTCTTACATCCAAGACGAAAATAGGAACATCTGTTGTGCCTTACTCATGAAGCTGTTGTGAGGCTAAAAGGAGACAATGGCTATAAAACATCTTGTAAACATCAAAACATTCTACAATTTCAAATATTACCATAGGTATGCAGGAATCACGGACTGCAACATGACATACTGAACAACGCTCGATATACACCTATGGTCATTACTTTTCAACTATTAGTATTAATATTTGCTCCTATTAGAATAGGTATTAATGTTGTCAGTCTCTAAGATGAGCTAAGAACAGATGGTAGAAATAGAAGGGGAAAAAAAAAACCCTTTTGACGTATGTAGTCAAATGGGGAAAACAGGCAAACACAGAGACTATCCTATGAATAAGTATGCTCATAGAGCTAGATGGTGCACTCAGAGCACTGGGTCTGGAGCTAGGAATCCCCAAGTTCTAATCCTGATTTGGATATTTAACTGAGTAAACATGGGCAAATCCCTAAAACTCAATCTCATTTTCCTCATCTCGTTTTTGAAACCTTTAATTAGGAAGCATCTTGGAATAGTAGAAAGGGAGAGAGAATAAAAATAATAGAACTAAACAATAGCTAACATTTACATAACATAGACCAAAATCACTCATAATGAGGGAGATTAGGGAAGGCTTCTTATAGAAATTATGACTTTAAATTTGGAACAAAAGGTTTGGCAATTGTCAATGCTGTAAAATTACTCATGCATATATCTGGTAAATAAAAAGCTATAATTAAAAAAAACTTGGGAAAAAAAAAGAAATTAGGACTTTAATTGAAATTTGAGGTAAGCTAAGGAAGCTAGTGAATAGAGGCATTGGGTTTCTAGTCAGGTAGACTCATCTTAAGTTCAAATCTAGCCTCAATACTCCTTAGCTGTGTGACCCTGGTCAAGTCACTGAACATTATTTACCCTACTGTAAAATAAGCTGGAGAAGGAAATAGCAAATCAAGCCAGGATTTTTGCCAGAAAACACCAAATGGGGTCACAAAGATTTGGATATCTTTAAAATAACAACAAAAGAAAGATTTAAAAATGAGAGTAGAGGTGTATTCCAGACATTGGAGATAGTCAGGAAAAAGACTTGAACTAGATGATATCTAAGACCATGTTCCAAATATAAGCTTTGAAGTAATTTTTGTGGTAGTGTTGTCTCACAGAGGTTAAAATACTCTAAAGTTATAGGATTTAGTCTAGGAAGAACCTGAGAAGTCACCTTAGATAATGGCTTCAAGATACAGATAAGGAAATTGAGACCCACAAGATATTTGCCAACCATTGCAGCATTTCGGAGGAAGATTGTCACCTCCATCTCTTCTTTCCATGTTTGAAATGTCACCAAGATAGTGCTTCTATGGGAATTATAATTACCTATACATTTATAGGGATATATGGCTTACAAAATATTTGCTTTATGAAACTCTGAGTCAGTCAGTCAAATTGCATTTATGTTACTCATCCTAGCACTGAAAGCCATGTTTTATAATTCCCTTTACTTCCCAAGAATCATTGTCTTAAGTATATTCTCCTTTACTAGCTGGAAATCCAGCTCTTTGAACTTTTGACTTAAAATTACTTAGAGAATACTCAAGACCAATAATGTCCAAGAGAATTTTCCTTTCTCTTATTAGGAAAAAAAACTCTTTTTTTTTTTCAATTTTCAGTTTCTTGGAAATCACTTCTTCTATAACTTGGAGACTAGAGTTCAGAAATGACATTTCTCAGGAGTTCTTTTTACAGAGCAGATATATGGCTGATATCCCAACACTACTAGCTACTACTCCTTTTGAACTGAGATCTACTTTCTTCTGATCTTCAAGAAAAAAAAAAAAAAAGAAAGGAAAAAAGTTGGCTATGTACACAGATCTAAGATGTCTGCTTTCAGACCATGTAGACTTAAGGATGTGAAGCTTTCCATTTTCTGCTTCCAAAATGTAGCCAATAATTGCTCTCCTATGTGTCTTTGTTGGGGGAAAAGGTGAAAGCCCATTATCGCCATCTGCTTTACTTCCATGTAAAAAAGAGGAAAAGCCAAAGATGGCCCATCAAATCCCATTAACAGGCCATCACAAAAGAATGAATGCATCTTAAGAATTCAAGCTAACCATTCACTCTTGGGGATATTTCAGATCAGGGAAACACTCAAGATATGACATCATGGAACAGTTGCAAACTAGTCAATTCCTCATTGAAGCAACCCTAGTCACTGAGACAATCACAAAATAATTTCTTTAATCATGTCAATAATGTGCCAATGGGAATGTTCACATCCTTTGTGGGGAAATGCTTTCAAAAACTTAAAATAACATTTAACTGACCAAAAGGTTCATCAAGTTGATCCATGAACCTCCTTATTCAACTACTTGATCTCTAACTACAATTAATAATAATAATACCTAGCATTCATAGAGCATTTTAAAATTGACAAAGCATTTGCAAGCATTATCTTGTTTGATCCTTCCAACAAACCTGAGAAATAGGTGATATTATTAGGTCTATTTTATAGATAAGGAAATTTGCAGAGGGTCATACAGCTAAGAAGTGTCTGGGACTGGATTTGAACTCAGGTTTTCCTCACTTCGGGACTGAAAGTTTCAACTGAAAAAGACAGGGAAAGTCACATTGCAATTACATTTCACCTGTCACAACACTGCACGTAGGTAAGTATTATTCAATACAGTTTATCTGAGTCAGGGAAGAACTTAGTGTTTTACTTCCAGACAGCACCAGGAGTGCCTTTTCTTGATCAATTTGCTTTTCATCTTTGGATAATTAGTTAGCAAGCTGCTACAAAAGGAAGATAATCTCCCTGGGAGGGAAAAAAAAAACTAACACTTCCATACACCCATATCTTCCAAGAAAGTGTACTATAGAATGCTTTTAATGTCCTGAAAATTTGACTACATAAACAGAAATCTTTTCATCAACATTTTTTAAAAAATTCTCCCACTTATCTATCCAGAGTCCTCACTGGGCAGTTGTACAGAAAAGTGTTTAAGAAATGGATAAAAACATACAGTACTTGACCTCAGGGAGGTTATAGTCTTATGGGATGAATGAAGAATAGGAAACATAAATAAGTGAGCATAATACAAAGCAGAGTGGGAGCATGTGGAGAAAGTAGCCAGAGAGAGCAGAACAAAGACACTTGATCTCCTTTAGAATTGGCTCCCTAGGCAGAAGCTCCCTTCTCCGATGGCTATTTTTTGTTCTCTTAATGCTTATCTATCCATCCATTCATTTGAGGCATTTATTCTGTCTGCTACATGCCAAGCACTAAGGTATATGATAGATTTTGCAGATTCAAACACAGAAATGAAATGCCCTCCAGGAACACCCAATCTCTTGGGAGAGACATGTATAAATTAAAGTAGATGGAAGAAATAAAAGGATTTTAGTTTTTTATTTTGTTTTGTTTTTTAATCTACATATTGGGGTGGGAGACATTAGCAGCTGTGGGGGACAATATGTAAGGTGATGCTTGAGTGGGCTACAGATCTTTTGCATCCTTTTCCCATTCATCCTTATGTTTTAATTGTGCTATTTGAAATTCATGTTCTATTATTAGCAAACTGGCCTTTTCACAGTGTGTCCCAAAAGTCTTAGTGCAGTTTAAGTTTTAGTAGACTAAATTTAGTCCTCCAATAATTTAGATACACTGTGTTAGAACAATGTGTGTCTTCCAAAAATTACTTTGTATTTTACATTTACTTATATGTGTGGTTTTTGTTTTTCACAAATAGTTATAAACACCTTGAAGAGAGAAACTATTTCATTTTGTTTTTACATCAAAGACTCAGGAGAGGACATGAAACTAATAGTGATGTTTTTGTTTTTGTCTTTTTTTCTTTTTGCCTCCAGGAGGCAGAATTCTGGCTAATAGATAAAAAGTTCAGATGAAGAGGTTTAATCTTGATCTGAACTCCCGGACATTTATGCTGCCCTCTAAGTCAACATAAGTCAAATCAACAAATATATATTAAACACCTAATTATGTGCCACTTCTGCAAAGCATGGGAGGAAGGGAGGAAGGGAGGAAGGAAGGAAGGAAGGAAGGAAGGAAGGAAGGAAGGAAGGAAGGAAGGAAGGAAGGAAGGAAGGAAGGAAGGAAGGAAGGAAGGGAGGAAGGAAGGGAAGAAGGGAGGAAGGAAGGAAAGGAGGAAGGGAGGAAGGGAGGAAGGGAGGAAGGGAGGAGGATAAAAGGATCCAGGGAGGGAAGGAAACAGAGAGGGTGAAAGGGAAAAAAAGAAAGAAGAGGAGGGGAGAGGAGAGGAGGGATTACAGGAGAGAAGGGAGAAAAGGAGGGAAGAGAGAATAAGGGGGAGAGAGAGAGAGGAAAGGAAGGGGATAGAAGGAGAGAGGAAAAAGAAAAAATGTGGAAGGGAAAGAAAAGTGGAAAGGAAAGAGAAGAGGAGAGGAGAAGAGAAGAGAGAAGGAAAAAAGAGGAAAGGAAAGAAGAGAGGAAAGGAGAAAAGAGAAAAGGAGAGGAAAAGAGAAAACAGAGGAAAAAAGAAGGATAAGGGCAACTCTCTGTTCTCAAAGATCTCATATTCAAATGGGAATGAGCAATTTCAGTAGGTAATGAGGTTCCCTCCCACTGGAATTCTTCAAACTTATGTAGAATCACCACTTTTTGTTTTAAAGAATTTTCTATTCCATTCCTGTAGTCACAATTGAGGCAAAATCAAATGGTCACTGAGGATCCTTCCAATCTTGAGAATCTGTAATTCATAAAATGTGATGAGAGTTCACAAAAGGGAAGAGATACAAAGCCACTTCATGTAGAGTTTACTCATGCATGAACCTGAGCCCCTATCATATACACCCCAAGTTTCTCAAGACTTCTACCCAAATATGCACAAGAATAGAAGCTTCCCTCACATTCTTCTCAGTTATGGGTCAGAACTTGAAACAAGGTGCTAAGTCACTGGAATTGATAGAGACAATGTTTATGTACTTAGTTCACACCTTTAAGAGAGTTCACACATTAATTCACACATGAGAGTTCACACCTTTAGAGAGTATATATAAGCTAGGACCTCAACTAGGATTGACTTTGGGAGATTCACCAGTCAGAAGCCCAACAAGCCCATTCCCTCAAAGGTGGAATCAGATTCATTCCATTTTCCACCTTTGTGCTAGTTATTGGTTGAAGCACAAACCTTTGGATTCAGAGACATTTAGAGGGAGCTCTTGGAACCAAGGAGAGATATAGGCCTCTATTAAAGTTAACCAGGCCCCAAGAAAAAATTCAAGACTTAAAAGGAGAAAATAAAGGATATGAACTTTAACTCCTGGCTGAATTTGAGGTGATTATTACACAGAACTGAAAGGAAGGCTGCTTCCAGAAGCTCCCAAGAAACCCACTCCCAGAGGACTTTATACTTTAGAAAAGAGAACGTTACACTTCTTTTCAACACCTTCATAGGGGAAAGATAATAAATGTTTTATAATTCTTTCAATCCCATCTTGTAAACAGTTCCTTACACTGGGAAGCTCAGAAAGCATACACGAACCTATTGCTCAATAGCCAAGACTTGGCTGTTCTTTCCTTTTAGAATTCATTTTCCCAGTTCTGCATGTAGAATATGCTCCATCAAGGAGATGTGCTGAAAGCCTCTGCCTCATTGAATTAATGTTTTCCCAGTCAGGGTCATTAAGCCTTGAATGAATTAGTAATGTCTCTGGAGTCAGAAGTTGTGGGTTCAGTTTCCATCTCTGACATTTACTATTTAGGTAACTGTGGCCAAGATGTTTAATCTCTTTGAACTTCACTTTTCTCATATGAGGGACTTTCCAGATATAGAGCTAAATACTGTCCCTGGCTCATGCTGCTAATTTATATTCTTAGTTTTTGAGTCAATATCAGAGAAGAAAATAGAAGGTTTTTGATGAGAAACATTTTCCCAAAGGGAAGATGTTTTGATAAATTTCGAATTCTATGGTTTAACCAATCTTCCAGATGCCTAAGAGCAGCACTTATCACACTCATCTATCAATTTACTGGTTAGTCTTCAAAAGGAAAGAGATTGAGAGTAGAATCCAGAACATTGCCTAACATTAGCACAACCTCGGGGAAAATCTACAGAGAAGGCAATTCTATGAATTCATTGTCTGTTCGTTTCTTCAGTTGAACAAGAACTTATTAAACAACTCAAACATTTATTAAGCATCTACTATATGCTAAGCACTCATTATGTCCTTGATATCATGGCTACAGGACAAGAACAAAAATGTCCCAGTCTTCCTGTAATTCATTTTCTAACAATGTAAATTGCAAAGCATTTTCACAGCCCTCAGAGAACTATCTTCAATTCATCAAGAACTTGTTCAGTTCATAGACACTGCGCCAGGTGTTGTAACACAAAGGCAAAAATGAAACCAGTCCATATCCTTTTAGTGCTTATATTCTGTCTCCTTCCTTCGCTGTCTTAACCCCATTTTCTTCCTTTGTGAAAGCGGATTTATTGGAAAAGAGGATCTCTTCAGTTTCTCTCCGACTTTAACTCCCATAATCCCAGTTCTAAAACTAGACCTTTATAACCTTGGACATGCAAACCAATCATTAATAAGCATTTATGAAGCATCTATAATGTAGATATTGCAGTTGATAAAGTACCTGTAAACAAGCAAAATCATCTTTCTGACTTAAAATTTGGTCTCACACACTTATATGTATACATACATCTCTGTATAAGAAGTATGTATGTATATATATGCATCTGCATATGTGTGTATATGGTGGTACAGTGGGTAGAATACCAGGTTTGGAGTTAGGAAGACTCATCTTCCTGAGTTCAAATCTGTCCTCACACATTTATGAGCTGTGTGCCCCTATGCAAGGCACCCAACCCTGTTGTCTCACTTTCTTCTTCTGTAAAATGAACTGAAGAAGGAAATGAGCAACCATTCCAGTATCTTTGCCAAGAAAATTCCAAAAGAAAATTCCACTGAGGGTCAGCCCAACTAAAAAGAATGAACAATAACTCAGAAGTGGTTGTACTAGTCCTTGAGGATACAAAGACAAAATTGAAACTGTACTAGCCCTCAAGGAGAATACATAAAGAAGAGCAGGAAAAAAAAAAGAAAGTGGAACAGCATACATACAAATAATACAAAATATACATGAAGTAATATTGTTCATGCTATCAATTAGTGGGAATAAGAATTTTCAAGAAGCCTTGAAAAAAAAAAAACTGGGGATTTCTATCAGTGGAATGTATAAAGGAAATCATACCAGAACTGGATAACCTGTACAAATGCCAAAGGTGGGGCTGATTTTCTGTGGGAGTCACTGAAGCTTCACCGGGTTTAAGGTTGGTGACAGAAGATTTTAAAAGTATATTTGAAATTTAATGTCAGATTAAAATTAAAGGTCAGATTAAAAAAATGCCAGTGAACATTTTGATTGTGATTACTGCAATTCACAAATGCCCACAAAAAGGATTTTCTATCATGATGCTCCATAGGCCTTTGCTTAATTTGTTGGAGAACATGAGCCCATTCTTTCTTCCAACAATATCACTAGAGAATTAGACCAAGAATATGCTCTCCTCAGGAGGGAATGGTCGAACACAATAAGCTTTGTGAAAAATGTTAATTCAAAGGTCTCTATTTAAAATCTCTCCAGAAGAAACCCTGGATCATGTCATTATTTAGTCATCATTTCAATAGTTGCCAATAACAACCTAGTTTTCAATAAATAAATAAATAAATGGAAGCTTGCTGAGACTTTCAGGCTTCTTTTCTAAAGTTACCCCTTGTACTCTATGAACTTGTTTCATGAGCAATATACAAAGCAGATTATGAGACTATAAGACTTATTTAAATAAGATCACAGCTGTAGAGGCTGATATTATAAGCCCTGTATCTTAACCCTTTCCCAACTTACAGATAAATAAAAGGTTGCTGACAATGACATGATAAACAGAATGTGACAATAAATGAATTTATTGTTAAATTTCGGACCTGCATCTCTGAATTTGTTGTTTTTGTTTTTGCTTTCCTACCACATGTCAGACAGAACATAGTTGAGACTCCTTGGCCTCCCTATCTTGCCTTCTGATCTCATAATTTTTAAGAGAGACTATGGAGAGGTTAAAAACAAGATTTAAAAGATTTCTGAGTTGGCTTGAAGAATGGGTAATGATATTTCAGAGAAGAAACAGGAAAAGGATAATAATTCTTGTCTCTAATTGAACATGGAAGCAGAGAATTGCACATGGAGGGTACCACGAATGTCATTTTGTCTAATTCCTTCACTTTATAACTGAGGAAACTAAAGTTTAGAAGTGACTGGATGGTTCAGTGAATAGTGTGTCAGCTCTCAAGTCAGGAGGCCCTGAGTTCAAATTCAGATTCAGGCACTAGCTGTGTGATTTGAGTCATTTAAATTTGTTTGCCTCAGTTTCATCATCTGTAAAATAGCTGGAAAATGAAATGGGAGACTACCCCTCCAAGAAAACTCTGAAAGGGGTCACAAAGTATCACACACAAATGAAAAGAGATTGAATGAAAATAAGAAAAAATCTCAAAGAGGTAGAGTAATTTATTAAAAGTCACAGGGGTAAGTAACAACTAATAAGCCTGGGATGTGAACTCACAGTCTCTGCTTCCAAATAGACAGTCTTTTCTCACTGCACTAATTCTAAGCCCAAAAGTTAAAAATTATGTGAATGGGAAGACTGCTTAAAGATTTGTAAAGCACCCTATGTACAATATTTCCTGAATCATTTTGAGGTAGAATTTAGGTATCCCATTTCAGAGATGAAGAAATAAAAAATCTGTTTTGGTATATATCACAAGTATAATTTCTCCCTTCTTCTGTTAAAAAAAAACAAGCTTCACAGTGGTTAATGGGATTGCCCATGGTCATACAGATAGTAAATATTTGAGACAAGATAAAAAAAATATTGCCAATCCAAACCTAGCATTCTGTCCATTATACACTACTACCTCTCCATTATGTACATTAATTACACAATAGTTTGAGGAATTCAGACCTATTTTAGTGCAATGAGAATAAAAGAGTCTCTAAAACATAGGAGAATGTCCAGTGTTAAAGATTTTTAGTCAAGGATTATCATTTAAATTGTGATTTATTTGTTTTAGGAAGGAATTAATTTGAATCATAAATGAATGAGAAATTGTTTACTTAATTTTTTTTTCTTATTCCTTGATGATAGACATATTAGGACTTTATTTACAGTGTTTCAGTCTGGCCCTGCTCTATCTGAAATCTGGGAGCTGATGTTGTCTTGTTCCGTAACATTTTATAAACTTGATAAATGTTGTGACTGATTTTATTATTCAATCAATGTCACTCACAGAACTAGAATTTATATCATCGACCAACATGTGGCACATGGGGTGAGCAACGTTAATTTTGGGGAGTGTTTTAAGAAAGTGAGAATTTTTTAAAAATGGAATTTCTCAATATCAGCTAAGATTCTACTGTATAATCTCTTTCCACATTGTTTAGGAATTTTCAAGGCTATGCTTTGTAGTGCTTAGCTTTTTGAGTTTTTCTTGTCTTTCAATATAATCATAAGGTAGGAGGAGGGAAGGTATAGAAAATAGAAGAAAATGGGGAAAAGAAAGGCTAGAAAGGAAAAGGAAAGGAAAGGAAGAAAAAGCAGGGAAGAAGTGAGGAAAGTGGATGAAGAGAAAAGAGAAAGGAAGGGGGAGAGAGGGAGGGAGGGAAAGGAAAAAAGGAAAGGGAAGGAAGGAAGGAAAAAAGGAAAGGAAAGGAAAGAAGGAAAAAAGGAAAGGAAAGGAAGGAAGAAAGGGAAGGATGGAAGAAGAGAAGGAGGGAAGGATGGAAGAAGAGAAGGAGGGAAGGATGGAAGAAGAGAAAGAGGGAAGGATGGAAGAAGAGAAGGAGGGAAGGATGGAAGAAGAGAAGGAGGGAAGGATGGAAGAAGGAAAGGAGGGAAAGAGGGAAGGAAGGGAGGGAGAGGGGGGAAGGAGGGAAGAAAGGGAAGGAGAGAGAGAGGGAGGGAGGTTAGAAAGAAGGGAGGAAGGGAGGAAGGAAGGGACAGAGGGAGGGAGGAAAAATACATTTAGAAGCAGAATAAATTTCTGACCGCACCAAAAATATCTATATTTAATCATTATTCATGACTCAGTTGGTGTGAAAAGAATAAACTCGCCTTGTTATTCACAGCTCTGTCATATGAGCTCAGTAACCAAAATAGGATTATTTGGCAACTAGTCAAGTGCAATCAGTAGATGCAAAGAAATCGAAGGCATGGGCAGCTAGCCACTTTTCCCCAGGCAATAGGAGAGCTGTGCATAACCAGGAGTGCAGGGCTGGTGAGCTGACTTGTACAGCTAACCTCATCATGATCTACAGTGATCAGACCCTTGGAAATGCCCCTGATGAAAGAATTAAGAATTTTACTAGCAACAGAAAAAGAAGGGCCTGTTCAAGGATTTGGGGATTCCTCTTTCCCCATAATCTTCACAGAGCACCATCCCAAGCACCCAACACCTAGTTAGAGTAGAGATCTGAGAAGCAGTTTCTCTGAATTTCCACAATTTTTGATTCCTACTGCCAAGACATGCATTACATAGTATAATGAACAAATCTCTGATTCTAAGGTCATAGAACGTGGGGTCCAACATCACCGTTCTTGCTTTTTATCTGTGTAGCTTGGCCAAGGCAATTACTGCTCTGGGCTCAGTTTCTTTATATACAGAATGAGGATTTATCCCTTCTAGTTCCCAAACTAAGATTCTAAAAGAGTCCCAACCTGAGAATTAGGAAGAGATTTGTTCAGATTCTGCCACTGACTTGTTGTTTAACCATAGACAACTCACTTAATGTCTCTGAGCATAAGACAATGCTCAGGGTTCTAAGTTGTAGACTTCCTATACCAAGTTCCTACAATGATAAATTCAGATTCTTTGGGAATTCTCCGAAGAGCCAAAGAAATATGGGTCCATTGGGCCAGTGAACTGAGGATGAGTGAGCATGAGAGCTGAATACTAGAACTCTAGAATATCAGAGGCCATTAGAGATTACATAAAATGAAGATAATCACAGGTGAAACTGTGGCAGGTCTTTCGATGGTCTAGATTCAAATCCTGCTTTACTACCTGTTTAACTTGCAGTAGTTCAGAACAAAGAAATGTGAGGTGCACGCTTCTCCATGAAGACCAAGGCCCATCTGAAGGTCCCCTAGAAAACTAGCCTGGCCCCAGGGGAAGGAGACACTCTGTGAAGGAGAGAGGACAGCCACCACGAGAGAGTTTTTGTCTTCCAGTCTAGGATCCAGCCTCCAGTCTTCTGTCTTTTCTGTTTATCTTTGAGTCTCTCTTCCCTCCCAGATCTCTTAGCTCTTATATACTCTAAGTACATCATCATAGATGTCAATCTTGTAGTTCTAAGTTCTAAGTGCATGTAAACTAGAGAATCATTATTTCAATTCCACTGAGTTAACACCTTATTTTAAGATGACTTGTTTCAAGTGCACTTGGCCCTCTACAAACCAAGATCATTATGTGACCAAATTTTAAAAATGCATGTAAAGTACTCTATAAATTGTTCAGCATCATGTAAATGTTAGGTATTATCATCACCATCATAATTCCCCTTGTGGTTACTCATACAACTCTAGGCCTGACTGGAATTATCTATTCCCTTACCTTATCTTCCTGGCTTATCTGCTTTCCTTTAAGACTCAGCTGTAATTCCATCTTTCTCCCAAAAAACTTTTTCCCAAAATTTAGTTTTTTTTTTTTTATTTGACGTTAATTCCCATAGTGAGGTACCACTAAATTGATGCTACAGAGGACAATGATGTTAACCAATCCCTGCCCTTTTTCTACCCTCACAGTTTTTCCTAGATTCCTTGTTCTAGGAGGTACTTTTCTCTACAATACAAGAAGCAGGTTCCCAGTATTTAAATTTTACCTTCATCTCAGATCCCTGAAGAACAATCCTATGTTTAACTCTAGAAATTTAATTGGTTCTGGGAGAAGCAAAGTTATGTTCCTTCAATACTCAACTAAAATTCCTTCTTATACAAGAGATTTTTTCCAACACTCTACCACTATCTCCATCAATTTTATCATCTTCCCTTGAGATAATTTGGCATTGACACTGTATATATTTAGAATGTACATAGTTTTGCATTATATCTCCCTCTTTGAGCTCTGAAGGAACTACCATGACTCCCATTTTCATTGTCAAACACCCAACTTTTAATTTCTATACCTCCCTTCAGAGCTTTAGAGAGTGCACTAAAGGTTAGGAAGGGCAGTCACTATAATGATACATGGTTCATGAGCCCCCATCAGTGTGTTTCTCCTAAGATTAACAGTTCATATCATTTAGTCAATCAAACATAATATTTTTTAAAAAGCTATTTATTAAATTGGTGCATTTGGTATATCACAATTTACCAAAAGTCTTGCATAATCTTCTGCAAATACCTACAGAGGCCAATGAAAAGTGAACCCAAGATGAGAAAATATACATGGTCAAAGGATAACACAAAGCTTCTGTGTTCTATGTTCTATAAACATAGTACTATACCATCCATATATGGTACCATTATTTAGTATCTCTTTCTTTCTTTTGTTATTACTCAGGATCTCACTGTAGCTTCTTTGCTAAGATTTTTGTAGAATGGTGATTCTTTGCCTATTCTATCCTTGACTGCCAATGAAGATGCAGAAGTTATCCAGTCTTATTTCAAGAATTATATTAGGAAACTGGGAAATTCCAAATTCTCTTGATTTTTCAAAGCTGTCACAGTTAAGGAAGGGGTTTGAAAGAAGAAGACCAAACCCAAATTTAGAGTAATTCCCTCTCCACATCAAGTAATTCTTCTCAGGAACTTGTATCTGGAATATTCTCACCTCATACCAGTTGTCTGGAATCTGAATGCCTAATAAATGATTAGATCTTCTTGCTTTGAGCTGTATTTTCCTATTTTACAGATGACCATGCCTAAATTGTCTCAATGAACATAAAATTATTTCTATCAATATTATTTGAATTAATTCAAGAACTTTTTCTACTTTTTCTAAAGTGTTTGAGTGATAAAGACTTGATATCTTATTAAGATAACAAGGCATTCTATGGTTTCATTTATTCACTCAATGAATCCTATCCTTCTTTCTGTACCTCCAATATATATTTTACTCATGATATTTATTGAATGCTTATCTAAGTAAACTCCAGCCATTGTGTCCTTTTTATCTTTTATACCAGAATTAAGACATCATCGATTTGGGGATCCAACTTGAAATCAAGTTTTTCCAACTCCAATTGCCAATTCACTCTATCAGCCAAATCAAGATGCCTCTTATCGACTTTGAAATGTCATGCATTAATTCCACAAATATTTGCTGAATGACTATTGCCTTCTGAGTATTGCACTGGTTGCTCATGGAGCTAAGATAATAGATTACATAGCTAAGAGTTCAATAAATGAATGTCCAAAAGGAAAACATTCTAGGCATAGGAAAATGCAAGCAAAGGCATAGAAGAGGGAAATAAAATGCACACTTAAGAACCACAAAGCAATTCAGTTAGACTACAGAAGAGAGAATAGTGAAGAGAATAACAACATATTGTGAAAACATAACAGATTATGTAGGGACTGAAATGTCAGTGAAAGGAGATTTAAGCTTATTTTTCTCTTTGTTACTCTTTTTCAGTTATCCTTAATGTTTCCTTTCCCCCTATTAAAAGGTACATTTTTAAGTACATAAGCTCTTTTTCTTCTTTATATTTTTATCCCCAATACTTAGCCAAGATTCTGACACATAATAGGTGATTAATAAATGCATAATGTTCCATTTATTTATTTATGTATTTAGCTATTTATCATTTACTTGTTCTTTTTCTGCTTGTATATCTATGTATTTAATTTATCTTTCCCTTATCTATCTATTTACCTCTATACCTACATATTTATCTACAAACGTAGCACTATACCATCCATATGTGGAACCACCATTTACAGCAAATATAGAAGTACTGGATACCCAGATAAGTTCAATTACTTTGGCAATACATTCTCCATGACTGTATATATTGATAATGAAGTTGATGCACATATTGCCATAACATAATTGAATACAACTCATGGTTGCTATGAGACTCAAAAAGATAAGATATTTTAAGTTATTTCCCAAGTCTTAAAGTGTCATAGAACCCCAAAGATCAAAGACTGGGGAAAATAAATCACTATTTGATGAAACTGCTAGGAAATGTACTAAGTAGTGTGTCAGAAACTTCATACAGACCAAAATCTTACACTATGCACCAAGATAAGAGCAAAATGGTACATGATTTGAATATAAATGATGATATTAGGAGAAAATTATGGGAGCATGAAATATTTTATTTTTCAGATATATGGATGAGAAGAATTTATGACCAATTTATAAATAGGTCCATAGCCATGGTGGATGATACTGACTGGATATATATATATATATATATATATATATATATATATATATATATATATATATATATATATATTTTTTTTTTTTTTTGGGGGGGGGTTGTATTTTTTTTAACCAGGCTGAGTTAGGGTAAACCACTCTAGAATCAGGCTTTTTCTCATCAAAATTTCAGTGAACTGCAAGCTGAATAAGTTCACAGAAGAATGAGATGATAAAAAGTGAATAAAACCTTTGGCTTCCATTAGAGAGTCCCTGTGGATAGGGAAAGGAGGCAGAAAAACAGTCCTTGTTATCTTCAGCCCTAATCAAACCATTCTTGGAGTGTTGTGTTCAATTATGGGTCAGTTTTTGGAAGAATATCAATGTACAGGAGAAGGATCAGATGAAGACAACTAAGAAAATGAAGAAACAAGAGATAGAAAGCATTATTAGATCCAAAATTGATACAGCAATCACATCAAATTAAATACAGCCAAATTACAAGAGAAGAAGAAAACTGAAGAAAAAGTTGTCTTCTTTGAGTTTCACAGAAATCCTGAGAAGTAAGTATTATGAATATTATTACCCTCATTTTTAGATGTTGAAGTTATGCCATAAACAAAACAGACCTAACATCAAAGATAAGGGCACATAGATAAGCAAATGCCCCTAATGTGTACTGGCTGTGGCCAGGTCATTTAACCTCTCATTGTTAAAGGAAGTTCTATAAAACTATACATTTCAGAAAAAATATATAAACCAGCACTGAATAAAAGGGTGTCCTCATCTGGAAATTGCACAGATCAATGAAATACAGATCTAATCTATTGCAACTACAGATTAGGAAACTGAGGTATCAAGAAGTAAAGTGAATTGATCCCTGAAACCCAGATGGTAAGCATTTGAAGTGGAATATAGAATCAAATCTTACATCAAGCCCATAAATCTTCCTCAAAGCATCCTGAAATCAGAATCTAGCTGACTTCTTTTCTGGAGTGTGGTCTGTTGGGGGCAGATGCTATATTTTTGCACTCTCTCCCACCAGTAAGGAAATGAACTTTAACCATCTGGGACTTTTCCAGTTCTAATTTCTCAAATGCTCTGAAACACAAACTACTTCCAAATCAAGTGCTATAATACAATTGAATGATGGTGTTAAGTATATATCTTCCAGAATCTGAGCAAGTTTATAGCTATGGTGGATGATACTGACTGGATGGAGCTTTTTTTATTTTATCAGACTGAGTTAGGATAAACCACTCTAGAACCAGAACTTTTCTCAATAATCAAAATCTGCCATTTCTTCTACCTTTTTCTTTGTGGAAAAGATCTAGGAATTTCAGTGGACTGCAAATTCAATAAGGAATAAGATGGTTAAAAAAAGGAATAAAACTTTTGGTTTCTTTTTAAAAGTCTCTGTGCCCTAGAGAAAGAATGTACATAGCAATCATTGCCGCTTACATCCTTGGTCAGACCATATTTGGAATATTTATTTTATTGGAATTTATTATTGGAATTAATTATGGGCTATTTTTTGGATGGACATTAATGAACTGGAGAGGGATTAGATGAAGTCAACCAAGAAAATGAAGGCTTATATTCCAAGGGTTCTCAAACTACAGCCCACAGGCCAGATGCGGCCCACTGGATTATGGCAAATGGGCTGAGGGGTGGAGACAGAGTGTGAGTTTTTGTTTTTACTATAGTCCGGCCCTCTCACTGTCCCACAGAAGGACAGTGAACTGGCCCCCTATTTAAAAAGTTTGAGGACCACTGGACCATCTAATAGAAGCAACTTGTGGATGTTCAGCTTAAGGAAAGGAAGACTGATTTCACTTTTTATTTGGTTGTTTATGGGAGGAAGGGAAGGTAACAACTTTCTTCAAGAAATTAAGGGCTTTCAACATGAGAAATTGAAGGCAATTTAGTATTGAAGTTAAGTAAAACTTATTCAAGAACTTGCACATAAGTAGACTTGTCCAAGAGAACAATGCATTGTTTTGGAGTTTCTCCTTCTAGTTGAATTTAAGCAATATCCAGATAACTATAAGAACATGGATCTAAGTCTAGAAGAAAATTCCAGTGATCATCTAATCCAACTTCTTTTTACATGTAAGGAAACTGAGGTCGATGGAAACTAAGTGACTTTTCCAAGATACTAAGCATCTGAGCTATGATTTCAATCCATGTTTTCTGATTCCAGAGGCCAGGGCTGTATCTACCACACCAGGATAGAAAAATGTGGTACAAAGATTCTCAGTCAGATCTGATTTGCACCAGATGGACTCTGAGGTCTCTCACAAATCTAAGGATCCAGGCCAGATGGGAAATATCAATTTCTCTCCTTGGATGATGTCAGGCAGCAACATAGCACAAAAGGGCAGGGGAGTGAAGGAGATAATAAATCATCCTATTTGTCTTATCATGGTCAACTGACAGGGTTAAGCAAGTATGGAGGCTTTGGATTTAGAAAAAGAAAGCTTTCCAATATTTATTCACAGAGGTATTAAGTAGGAAAGATCAAAACTTCAAAAACTGCTTGCATATAGCATTGGGCCAGGGTAGCTTGGCAAAGTGGATGTAAAATCAGCAAGACTTGAGTTTGAGGGAAATGTCCAGCATTTACCATTTGTATGACCACAGACAAGGCACTTACCCTCTCTGTTCCTGAATTACCTTGTCTGTAAAATAAGAATAAGAATACTTGTGGTACTTCTAGAGAGTTGCCATGAGGCTCACATTAAATAAGAAGTGTAACCCATTCCCCACACTTTATAGCACTAATAGATGCTAGTCATTATTGTTATTCTCAACACTCAACTGAAATCAGTCCAACACTTTTTATTCTGTTATTATTATGGGCAGAACACCTTGCTGAGGTTACCAAAATAAAAATGACTCAATCCCTTACTCTCAAGACACTTGCCTTCTACTCCCTGCAGGACTATAGGTAAAGATACTGCAAAGTAAGAAGAGATTGGAAAAGTAGTAATTCAATCTAATCCAATTAATTCAGGAAGGCAGTGCAATGAATTAGTGCTAGGCTTGGAACAGAAAGAATCCAGTACAAATCCTGCTTGCAATATTTACTAGTAAGTCACTTAACCTCTGTCTGCCTCAGTTCTCTTATCTGTAAAATGAGGTTGTTGATATTAAAGACTTCTAAGGTCTTACCCTGTTTTAAATCCCTGATCCTAATAAAGATTTATTAACTTCTTACTATGAGGGTCAGCATGGCATAGAGGCCACAGTAACTAAGGAGAGAGGATCTGTATTTGGAAGCAGAGAGGTCTAGATTAAGTATGACTTCTGACACATATTGGCTTTCATCCTGCGTAAGTTTCTTCAACTCTCAAATCCCCAGGGACTAAACAGATACTTCAAAGAAGGGATTGATTTGAATTGGTATAAGGAGTTCCAACACCATTGAAGTCATAGATCTGTTAAGGAAAAAAAAAAGAAAAAGAGGAAAGGATAAGGAAGGAAAAGGAGAAGGACATAATAGAAGGAAAGAAAGGGAAGGACCAGGAAAACAGGGGAAGAGGAAAGGAAGAAAGAAGGGGAATAAAAGAAAGAGATGGAGGGAAAGAAAAAAAAAAGAAAGAATGGAAAGAAGAGAAAAGAGCAGAAGTCTCACTTCAGAGATTTAGAAGATAAAAAGTGCAGGCTGTTGTAATTTAAAAGATGAATCAACCAAAGAGACAGAGAATGGTTGTTAGAAAGTTCTCTAATAGGTTACTAGCATCCTCAAAACCCAGAGAAGAGTATCCAGGATCAAATAATACAGAGAATTCAAGAATGAGCACTGGCAAAAAAATAGATTATCCACTTATTAGATTATTGATAACTTTGAAAGGAGCAGTTTCATTTGAGTGGTCCCTTCTGAAGCCAGACTGAAAAGAATTAAGAAATGAATGAGTAGAGGAAACAACTATATACATTTTTTTTGCATTTAGCCAAGAAAGGTAGGAGAAAAATAAAATGACAGCTCTAGGAAATGGTAGCATCTGGTGATTTCATCCTGGTCTTCTGACCAGGTGTTCACTACAGAACCAACAAGTCAGGGCATTATGTGAGTAGGTATAATAAAGGGTTTTAAGATTACAGGTGGCTGTTCTTGAGTGTGCTACTGGTTATTAAGCTATAGATTCAAGAGATTGTGACCAGAGACCTTTGAAGGCCTCAGAGGAGGCAAGCTGGGTAGAGTTCAAACTGCAAAGGTCAGTGGTCAAAGGTACTCTGTTGGGCCTAGGACAGATTAGTAATTGTAACTGCCAGGATGTTTTAAAACTTCTTTAAATGAAGGGACAAGGATATAAGAAGAGAATGATGATTACAATTGAGTCAATTAAGAAGAAATGTTTTCGAGGAATTTAGGAAAGGATTAGGACTATGAGCACATAAGAAAAGGTTGACCTTGAAGAAGAGTCACCTAACTATCAGAGATTGAAGGTAAGAAGAGTGGGAAATAATGGCAATGGATCTGAAGATAAAAGGAAAGCAGGGAAGTCATGACCCAGATAATCTCTCTTTATTTCTATCTTCAGTCATTAGAAGCTCAAACCTAGGATACTAATACTCCCATTACAGAGAAATAGGCTAAGGAAGAAATGGGTAAAGAGAAGCAAGTATGCTAGTGGTGTGGATGATTGTAAAGCAATCAAAACCAAGTCATATGAAATTTGAAGAATTTTATCCAAAAAGAGGATTCAGAAAAGAAATCATGGAAAATGAAAGTCTTAGAAAGAGTAAAAAGAGCTTAGCTTAAGAAAAAAAAATCAAGATCCTAAATCCCAGTACAATGATCACCCCCATAACCCCATTATATTCCTAACAATATTCATGCAACATTATTGTAGAAACATTCGAGGAAGCCACCTATAATAGATCAGAGGTAGGAAAGCATAAGAATTGTATTCCAATAGATATGAAGGGGCTGCATTAATGTTATAATTAGATGTATGAAAAACAAGACTCCAAACATACCAAAATGTTTCCAATTCCTCCATGTAATTTCCCATGGCACCTGGAATCTCATAACCTGTTATGTCTTCAAATTAAGGCATTGTCTCCAGAAGGTCCCCATGAAAACATAATTATGTTATTAGAGAGTGGAGGGCAGCAGGGTGAAGGGCTGTGATTAATTAATATAGCATTTGATCAGATTAGCTAAATGTCACTTTGGCAAAGTAGAAGGCAGGGTCAGATTGTTGAGACAGGTCCAGCTAACAGGAAATGATGCAAACAAAGTAGGTATGGAAGGACACAAAATGGATGATTCTAGGAAACGTGCCTAAGAAAGTGGGAAATGATTAGAACACAGAGATCATTGAGGACTGGTGATGAAAAGAATAAAGCAATTAAGACAAAAAGACTTTTTGCCTACCTGAATGCATCAAAGCCATCAACTCCCATTAGACCATTATTTCTACAAATCACCAGCCCACAGAAAATTACACAGATTCTACAGGCCAGCATTCATATGCTTTCATTCAAATCATTTTTGTTTTCTTTTCTTTACACTAAATCATAAAAATAAAGACAATATGGTAAAGGCAATACTATACTAGAGTTGGAGTTCAAGATTCAAATCCTACCTCAGATACTTACTGATTCTTTGAAATTTATAGGCAAGTCATTTAATTTTTCTGGATCTCCTTTTCTCATTTAAGAAATGAAGATGTTGAATTTGGAGACTTCTAAGGTTTTTTCAAAGTCTAAAGTTATTATATATGATCCTATAGTATATGGAATAGTATACAGAACCTGAGTGAAACTTCAGTTTATGCTCATTACAAAAAAGAGTATGGATTTGGTGCCAGAAAAATGAGAATTCTAGTTCTTCCTCTTATTAACTTTGCTTTGTAATCTTTAAAGCATCATAGAAAGGGGGCTGTTATTATCATTAATGATGAAAATTATGATAATGATATTATTAATATGTTTTTAATGGACTTCAGACACAGCCCTGCAACAGGTCACCATCTTGCTATTAGTCTTTAAGATTTCTTGAACTATTGCACAACTAAATAAAATAACCCATTTTTATAGTAAGGTAACAGGATTGGTATGGTCTATAAGCTCAGCAAAATTCTACTCAGGATAATTCAAAGAGCAGACAGGACAATTGAAATGACATGCACCTCATATTTCTCCCACATGATCTTGACTTTCCCAGATAGGGAGGAATTATGAAAATCAATTGTTCCTTGGAGTCTGAGGATTATAAGTATCAAGCATAGTGACATCTATGAAAAATGCTTTTATAATGTTTGTAAGAACTAATGAAAGGTCCAGGTATTTGTTAGCAATGTTTTGTTGTGGGATGATGACCTGGTTCCACTAATATTTATAAAATAATGTCTCTAGGATATTTCAAGGTCTACAATGATAAAAAAAGAATTTGTCATCCAATAGTCCAAGGAAGAGAGTGACTTTCTAATGTTTAATTCAAGCCACTAGAGTAAATCTTGCTAGGTATTCACTGAGTGATAAAATTTTAGAACATAGAATTCTAGAATTGGGAAATAACCTAGAGTATTAAATGTCTGAGCTCAAGGAGACCCAAAAATAGAAAATGGCAGAGTTAAGAGTGACCTTAGAAAATAGGTATCTTGGATATCAGATTAGAGAATATGGGAGGTCTAGGCAACTCTAGAACACAGATTAAAATACAGAAAGTCATTGCTGGAAAGGACCTTTGAATATAGAGTATCAGAGCCAGAAAGAGTCTTAAAAAATATTAGTGGGACAATAGTCCTCAAAACATAAAATATTAAATCTGGCAGAAGTCTTTGAAAAGAGAATGTTAAGTTTGGGGAGAATGTTGTTGTTGTTGAGTCACTGAGCCATGTCTGACTTTTCATGATCCAATGGACCATAGCACATGAGATCTTTTTATATTCCACTATCTTAAATGGTCTGTCCAAACTCATGTTCATTGCTTCCATGACATTGTCTATCTCAGCCTTTTATATCCCCTTTTCCTTTTGCCTCCAATCTTACCTAGCATCAGCATCTTTTCCAATGAGTTCCTTGAAGAGGATTATAGATTTCCAGAGCAGAATAGTGCCTTAGAACAAAGAATGTCTGAATTGGGATTGTCCTTAGAACTTTGAATGCCAGAGCTATGAGGAGCTTTTTAGAACACAAAATGTCACAAAGGAGTATTGGAACCTAGAAGGTCAGAATGCAAAAGAAGTTTAATAGCAATTCATAGACATCTATCATTTTGTTAAGGAAAGAACACCTTCCCAAAGCCTATTAGCAACTCTCTATTTTCTAATTCTAAAGTCCAAAATTACCAACAGACCTATCTCTCCATGAGTTTTCAGGGTCTAGTAAGCAAGCCTGCTACTAGAATTTCACTCTCACATTTGGAGACTGCCAGCCAAGCAATTTGGTAGGGTTCAGAGATTTTACCTCCTATCCCAGCAGATGATAGTGTTATCATTCTCTCCCAGGGCATACAGCAGGGAAATCCATCATTGAGAGAATGCTGGAATCCTTGATGGAAGCAGAGCCAGGACACAGAAACAGTGGGACGATGTACTCCCGACAAGTTTTGGAATGATGAGAGTCACAGACACTTTAAAAATCCTTTTTTTTCTCATTATAAATGGTAGTGGACAATTATTTCCCTCTATGAGTGGACTGGTACCTCTGGTATAAATATGATTCCTTCATGAAACTAGATGGCATATTCATTTCTAAACTATATAGAGAATGGTCTCAAATTTATAAGAAATCAAACCATTCTCCAATTGATAAATGGTCAAAGGATATGAACAGATAATTTTCAGATGAAGAAATTGAAACTATTTCTATTCATATGAAAAGATGTTCTAAATCACTATTAATCAGAGAAATGCAAATTAAGACAGTTCTGAGCTATCACTTCACAGGTCTCAAATTGGCTAAGATGACAGGAAAAGATAATGATGAATGTTGGAGAGGATGAGGGAAAACTGGACACTAATACATTGTTGGTGGAATTGTGAATGCATCCAACCATTCTGGAGAATAATTTGGAACAATGCCCAAAGGGCTATCAAACTGTGCATATCCTTGATCCAGCAGTGTTACTACTGAGTCTATATCCCAAAGAGATCATAAAGGAGAGAAAGGGACGCACATGTGCAAAAAAGTTTTGTGGCAGCCCTTTTTGTAGTGACAAGAAACTGGAAATTGAATGCGTGTCCATCAATTGGAGAATGGCTGAATGAGTTCTTATATATGAATGTTATGGAATATTATTGTTCTGTAAGAAACAATCAGCAGGATGATTTCAGAGAGGCGTGGAGAAACTTACAGGAACTGATGCCAAGGGAAGTGAACAGAACCAGGAGATCATTACACATGGCAACAAAAAGATTATTCAATGATCAGTTCTGATGGACCATGGCTCTTTTCAACAATGCAATGACTGATGCCAGTTCCAATGATCTTGTGATAAAAAGAGCCCTCTGTCTCCTAAGAAAGGACTGTGGGAACTGAGTATAGATCACAACATAGCATTTTCACTCTCTGTTGTTGTTTGTTTGCACTTTGTTTTCTTTCTTGATTTTTCCCCTTTTGATCTGATTTTTCTTATGCAGCAAGCCATTTACATAAATATGTATGTGTGCATTGGATTTCACATATATTTTTACTATTTTTAACATATATTGGATTACATTTCACCAAGAAGATTGGTTGGGATAAAGGGGGAAAATGGGAATACAAGGTTTTGCAAGAATTAATGTTGAAAAATTATTCATACATATGTTTCGAAAATAAAAATATTTAATTAAAAAAAAAAGAAACTAGATAGCACAGTGAATAGAATCCTCAGTCTAGAATAATCATGGCCATGAGTCTCAGATACTTTCTCGTATGACTCTGGAAAAATAACTTCTCTGTCTGCCTCAGTTTCTTTAACTGTAAAATAGGAATAACACTATCTACATCTCAGAGCTATTGTGAGGATCAACTAAGTTAATATTGGTAAAGTGCTTATCACAATGCTTGACACAATAGGAATAATATAGATACATTTTCTCTTCCATTTTCACTCATATGCTATAGGCATGACTATTACAGTGAGGTCACTGGACTTTTTAGTAAGGTTTGAATCCCAGCTTACCCTGTGTGATCTCAGGCAAAGCATTTGATGTCTTCTTTCCTTCTTTGGTCTGTAAAAAATAAGGAGGGAGGTCTAATCTAACTATACCACTTTAAAGTTTTGGGATGACCTTCCCTGGAATTTTCCCTGTTCCCCATCCCTAGCCCCTCAAAGTATTTCAGCTTCCTCTCATGTGTTATCTTCCTCCATTAGATTGTGAGCTCCTTGGTACATAGTGGTACTTAATAAATATTTATTGATTTATTGATGGAATAGAGAGCAATAGAGAGCAATAATTAGCAATTTCATGCCTGACATGATAAATATGTCTTATTCCTTAAATAGATTATTTTTTACCCAAATTCAGTTGAGATTTGGAAAATAGATTAGAAGATGAATCTGCCTGCTATTAAGGAGTCATTTAATTTCTCTCTAAAAATACTAGTTTTAGAAAAATTACCAGTATTAGTAGTGTTGTAGAAGTCATCTTCTCACTTGGGAGTTTCCCAAGTGAAATCACTTCTCTGTGTATTTCTCTTTGTTTCTGTTTTGGTCTATGTGTCTGTCTGTATTTCTGTATTTCTCTCTCTCCATCTATCTTTTTCTGTCTATGCGTGTTTCTTTCCCTTTCTGTCTCTCCATCTTTGTCTCAGTGTCTCTGTCTATTTCTGTGTTTCTCTGTATCTTTCTCTGTTTCTTTTTGTTTCTCTCTGTGTCTGTCCCTCTTCCTCTCCTCCTTATTCCTTTTTCTCCCTCTCTCCTCTTCTCTCTTCCTCCCTTCCTTCTCACCCTTTCTCTTTGTGTCTTGGTGTGTGTCCCTTTCCTACTATCCTTCCTCCTTCTGTTTCTTTCTCTATCCTACTCCCTCTCCCCTTCCTTTCTCTTCTCTCTCTCTCTCCCTTCTCTTCCTCCATGTCCTCTGCTTTCTCTTTACTCTTCTCTTATATGTGTTCCCCCTCTTCTCCATCTCTTCCCCTCTTTCCCTCTCTCTTTCCATTCCTTTTTTTCTCTTCCTTCTCACTCTTTTCTCCTTTTCCTTTCTAAATATGATTATACGGGGGGAAAAAAGCAAAAAACCTTTTTAAAAATAAATACTACAAAATAAAGCTTCCCTCAGCTCAAGTGAAAAAATATTAAAATATTAAAAAATAGAAGTTTTCTCCCCCCAAAGTTGTAGAATTAGGACTGTATATTTCCCAACAGAGTAGACACAATGAACAAATCAGATTGAACCAATATTTACAAAGTGCTTATTGAATGCAAAGTGCATTGGTTTGGGGAAAAACAAAACAAAAACAAAAGTTTCTCTTTCCCTCAGGACCTGTGGCTCTACTAGGTCAATAATATGCATAGAGATTACTGTAGTTAAGTATAAATGCCATACAAAATAATTTCAAAAGGAAGGGACTTAAATATGTTTTGAAAGATCAGAAATAAAGTATATTTTAGGGGGATCCAATATGCCCCCTAAGCTAGGGGATTGAAGACAAATTTCAAATAGGTTTTAACAAGTGAAATCAAACCAATGAAGCAAGGATTTACAATTTGCAATACAATTCTTTTTGTGGTAATTCCAGAATTTAGTCAATCAGTCAAAAAACACTGAGTAAGGTTCTGTACTAGGGACAGTAATAAAAATTTAAAAAATAATATTTATTTGGCTCTTACTATGTGCTAGGCAATTTTCAGAAATATTTTTAATTTGATAAAACAACTTTGGAAATTAAGTTCGTTATTGTTCACATTATGTAGTTGAGGAAACTGAAGCAAGAAGGGAGTTAAGTTACTGTCCAGAGTCACATAAATAGGAAGTAAAATGATTTGAACTCATCTTCTTTACTTCAGGACACTGCCTGAATGTAAAAGATTACTCTGATAGATACACAGTCATATACTGGAGAAAGATGCAGTATCAGAACAGAAAAGGAAAATGACAGATGCTGGAGGAATACACTAATGCTAGTTGATAGCTATGAACTGGTCTAGCCATTCTGGAAAGCAATTTGGAACTATGCCCAAAGGACTATAAAACTGTGCATACCTTTGATTTAGCAATCCCAATACTAGATCTGTATCCTAAAGAGATCAAAGGAAAGCTAAAAGGGCCTGTGTGTACAAAATATTTGTAGAAACTCTTATTGTGGTGCCAGAAATTTGGAAATTAAGATGTTGCCTATCTTGTACATAGTAATAGCAATATTACAGAATAATCAATTATGAATGACTTAAGTCTTCTCAGTAATACAAAGATCCAAGACAATTCTAAAGGACTGGTGATGGCAGACACTATCAATCTTCCAAGAGAGAATTGATGTACTCTGAGTACAGATTGAAGTATGCTTTTTTCAATAAGATTAATTTAGAAATATTTTGCATAATCTTCTATGTAGAATTGATATCAAATTATTTTCAAAGAGTGGAGGAAGGTGAGAGGAAGGAAGAGAATTCAAAACTTATTTTTAATGGACGGTAAAAAAGAATAAAGAATGGCAGAGACAGAGTCAGAGGGAGACAGACAGAGACAGATAGTCAGAGGGAAACAGAGAGAGACAGAGACAGAGGAGAGAGAGACAGACAGACAGAGACAGAGAGAGACAAGAGACAGAGAGAGACAGAGACAGAGACAGACAGAGACAGACAGAGACACTTATTGAGGGATCCCAAAGAGCTCTTTTCTGTTGGGTTATATTTAGACTTTATTATGTGAGAAATTATAAAATCTTAGTAAAAAGAATGATGAGCTCATGAACCCCATGGAAAAACCTTGGAAACCCTCATGATTCCTAAAACCAAACTCTGAGAACCATTTGTCTAGATTCTTGTGATAAGTCCTTCCATCTATAATTCCCTAACCTAAAGTAAGGGAATTCCCTCTTATCATATTTATATATTTCACATTTCTAACTGTTTAGCTCAATTAACTAATCAGAAAGCTTGTGACAGGCCCTGTCTTAGGGGTTGAGAGTATTCTCATAAAATGTAATGTGTTACTTCAGGATTTTGTTTCACTGAAGGTCATTAATCAAATCATAATCATAGAAACAACTTATTTGAGTGTATTAACAGGGGAGGAGGGAGAAGAAAGTAATTATCTTAAAAAGTCACATAAGTGGTCAAAGAATATTAACAGGCAGTTTTCAGATGAAAAAATCAAAGCTTTCTGTTGGCATAAGAAGAAATGCTTGAAATTCCTGTTGATTAAGGAAATGTAAATTACAACAAATTCTGAGTTACCAACCCACATCAATCAGATTGGCTATTATGACAGAAAAGCAAACTAAAAAGGTTTAGAAAGAGTGTGGTGAATCTGAGACACTAATGCTCTGTTGGTGGAGTTGTGAATTGATCCAATCATTCTGAAAATCAGATTGGAACTATGCACAAATGGTTACAAAACTCTGCAAATCCTTTGATCCCAGCAATACCAATCCTAGCTTTGTATCCCAAAGAGATCATAAACAAGGTAAAACTACCCATATGTTCAAAATATTTATACAGCAGTTCTTTTTGTCGTGACAAAGAATTGGATATTGAAGGGATATCCATTGATTAAGGAATGGCTAAACAAGTAGTGTCATATGGATGTAATACAGTATAATTATAGTATAAGAAATGATGGGCAGCAAAAAGTTATCAAACTGTGCATACCCTTTGATCCAGCAGTGTTACTACTGGGCTTATATCCCAAAGAGATCTTAAAGAAGGGAAAGGGACCCACATGTGCAGAAATGTTTGTGGTAGGTCTTTTTTTAGTGGCAAGAAACTGGAAACTGAGTGGATGCCCATCAATTGGAGAATGGTTGGGTAAATTATGGTATATGAAGGCTATGGAATATTATTGCTCTGTAAGAAATGAGCAGCAGGATGAACACAGAGAGGCTTGGGATGACTTACATGAACGTATGCTGAGTGAAATGAGCAGGACTAGGAGATCATTATACACTTCAACAACAATACTGTGTGAGGATGTATTCTGAAGGAAGTGGATATCTTTGATAAAGAGAAGATCTAATTCAATTCCAATTAATCAGTGATGGTTAGAATCAGCTACACCCAGAAAAGGAACACTGGGAAATGAATGTAGACTACTTGCATTTTTGTTTTTCTTCCCAAGTTATTTTTACCTTCTGAATCCAACTCTTCTTGTGCAATAAGAGAATTGTATGGTTCTGCACACATATATTGTATCTAGGATATACTATAAGATATTTAACATGTATAAGACTGCCTGCCATCTAGAGGAGGAGGTGGAAGGAGGGAAGGGAAAAGTCAGAACAGAAGTGAGTGCAATAATTTCTATACCATAAAGCTTCCTTAGTTTCCTCAAATGTGGATAATAATTATATCTCACAAAATTGTAAGACCAAAATTAAATATTTAAATATATTAGTAAATAAATATAATAAATAATAATGTTAATATTATAGTACACATAATATAATAATGTAAATAAAATTAATATAATTAATAATTATAATAAATATTAAAATAAGAGAATATATAAGGCATTTTAAAATTTAACTAGTTATATAAATATCATCTATTATTATTCTGCCTCATTCACCTCTGTTCTCTTTACTCCAATACCCTATAAGCCTATCTATCTGTTACCTAATGCTTGTGTTAGATCTATTGTAATAAGATATTGTATATATATATATATATACATATATATACACACATACATATATGTGTATAAGTGCATACATCCATATATATGTGTTACATTAAAAAAAAAAAAAACATAAAATTCCTTGTGACCAAAAAGGTTATAAAACATTTACCACTGGTTGAAAAATGATAATCTTCCCTCTCTACTCTCTGATCTGGAATAGCTTCATAAGTCTTCTCAATAATGTGTTACTCAAACACACTTATTACTTGTAAGAAAATTGAAAATATGGCAGAGTAGGAAAAACACCATTTGCAAAGGCTTGTCAAGAGTTTTCCTTCAGGATATTTCCTGGAGAACCTCTCCTCATCATTTTGCAATTTGATGCTATTAACCTGACCAACTTTGGAGTCAGCCTAGAGACAAAGTAGGTTGACTTCTATGAAGAAAAGAGAGTATGAAGAAGCATTGTAGCAAGAAAAAGTGGGTAAGAAGTCCTACTTGAACTTTTCCAAGTCTCCCTATGGCAGAGATTTTGCTGGTGATCCTACTCCTTGAGGACTCAAACTTCACCTAACTCCTGTGGTCTGAAAACAGATTTAAACCATTAGGATTGGGGTTGGAGCCCAACAATCTGGTTGTTTTTCAAAGCAATATAAAATGAAAAATAAGGAATTGGAGATACAAAGTTTCATTATATCAAGAAATCATGGAAAATCCAATAAAGAGGTTGATTTTTAAAACTGATTAAAAAGTACCAATGGAGAAAAAAATGAATATTTTCCCCAAAAGCCAATATAAGGAGCAGGTATTTTACAGTGAAAGGAAAGAGAGTCCAAAATGTCAAAAAAAAATAAAATAAAATGTTACAATGAATTATGCAAGTCTACAGAATTGGCCATGGAATAATCCAATAATGTCATAGATAATTTGGAGGGGCTATTATAGAATTAAGTGATAAAATGAAAGGAATAAAGACAAAAATTGATCTTCTCAAGAAAGAAATCAATATAAGAAACATTAGGTGCAATGAGATATTCTAAAACAGAGGATTCTGTGAAAAGGAGAATAGAATTAAAACACAAAAATTCAAAAAAGAAATGGAAAAATAATTGATCAAAATTAAAAAAAAAATAAGTTGATTGAGAGGGAATAGTCATTTATTAAGAACCTACTATGTTTCAGGCACCATGCTAAGTTCTTTATAAATATACATATATTATGCTGGATAAAGATTCAATATTATAGTGTATCTCTGGAGCCTCACTAAAATTACATGAGAAAGAAAATTATTTAAGAATTCTATATTAAGGAATTTTGTGTATGAGTGTAGAATTTAAGGAGGTAATTTAAGTATTATGAATATGCCAACATAATAACAGTGTCTGTACACACCTACACTTAAATACATATATATGTATGGATATGGATATGTGTAAATATGTGTATTTCATAGTTGATAAAATCATGGGGAAAAAAACCTTCTTGAAAGCAGCAATATTGGAAATAGCTAAAAAAAAAAATCTCAACTCATGAGAATATACAGAAAAACAAGAGGAAAAACCCTCAAGGTTAGCTCACCAAAAAAAATAAAATAAAATAAAAATGCTCAAGCTTCAGAATGAGTACCTCAAACAATAAATACTATAGACAAAGAAAGCAATCCATATTCTAAGTAAAATCAAAAAGAAATATTCAAAATTATTTATTTTTCCTTTGGGCAGTTAGATGGCACAGGGAATAGAATGAGAATCCTAAAGTCAGGAGATCACATCAGTGGGCAAGTCAGCTAATCCCAATTGCCTCAGCAAAACAACAACAAAATTTTTCTTTCTCTATTAAAAAAGGGAAATTATTATAAGGAATATGAAATTCCTCCACCCACAAAACAAAATAAAACAAAAAGTGTTTGGCACTCCCAAAGTAACAATCTTAAAATCTTAATTTAATCATTAATGACAAAAAATTGATATGCTTAGAAAAAGAAAAGGATTTAAATTATTTTTTAATTGAAGTGATCAAATTTTTTACATACAAAATAATCAAACAGAAGTAAAACTTGCAAAAGCAGCTATCAATGAAACTAAAATGAAATAAATATCTTCATGTGTCTAAGACTAAAACCAGCTAGAAGCATGAGTTACTATCATTTTGCTTTTTTAATTTTCAAAAAAATTAGGAAATTGTCAAATTATCTGGAAGAAAAAACATTGAGGGAATGGAGAGAAAACATCTAAAGGCAAAGAGATCTAAGGAGGAAAGAATTAAGGTGGTAAAATAATTCAACTGAATAGAATAAAAGATGAATTAACATTTTCTGGACCAAAAAAAGAAGCATATTCTATCATCAAATAAATATTTTATGCTCAGATAAAACAGAGGAATTCCTCACAGGAAGAATACAGTGTTGAGATATAGATATTTGAGAAGATTGGTCATGTCTGGAGAAAAAATATGAATTAGAGGCTTTTGGTCTCTTTATTTCTTGAAGACTTGGAAGTACTACATAGAGTCCAACTAGACATTGATGGTCAGAGGGAGGTTAGTGAAAAAAGAATGGGAATCAAGTCTTTCTCATAGAGGATGTCTTACAGAAAGATTCCCTAAGAATGGGAGGAAACGTAAGAGTGTTCCAACATACTCCACTTGTAGCTGATAATAAGGATGTGAGATGGACAGAATTGGAAAGTTCAGGATTACAATTTCTACAAGTAATGTTTCTTTCAAATGAGATAATAATTGATTGTGTTCTCTGGTGTTGTATGCTGCACAGGGAAGTTAACATGAGTTCAAAGGACAGGTGATGAGAGATCAGGCAAGTAACAAGATTGGATCCCATGGACTCATGACAAATTTTCTACATTCCACCTCATATCTGATTTCATGAATAAATAATCCTGGAAATGAGTTCCCTCGGAATAAAATGAGAGAGAGGGAGAAAAGAAGGAAGGAAAAGAATAAAAGAAGGAGTGAGAGAATGAAAACAGAAAGGATGAAGAGAATGGAAGAGAAAGGGAAGCATTTAATAGCACTAATGGATGGACAAGAGCAAAGTCTACATTCCCAGGTATCCCAAAGAATGTAAGGGCAACAGAGAGAGAGGAATAATAAAACACAAACTCCATGAAAAGGTGATCAAATTCTAAAATTACCTTGATGGGCATTTCTTATAAAGTATAATAGAGTGGAGTTAAAGCAACTTTTTATTGGAAGCAGTTTAAATTGCTATCACTGAAATTAAGAGAATTGTGTGAGTAGGGCAATCTGGAGAGCCAGCTGTGTATCATAGTGAACTCAGAGTCAGGAAGACTTTTCTTCCTGAGTTCAAATCTGGCCTCAGATACCCACTGGTCCTTTGACCCTAGCACTTAACCATCTTTGGCCCAATTCCTCATCTGTAAAATGAACTGGAGAAGAAAATGACAAAACATTCTACTATCTTTGCCAAGAAAACCCCAAATGGGGTCATGGAGAGTCAGACATGACTGAAATAACTGAACAACAACAAGTATCTTCATTATTTAAGAAAATTAGTCTTACATGTTTATCTCAGCCTAAATATGGAAGGGTAAGATAATTTTTAAAAATAAAAAGATGAAAATAAATGAATGGAATAAAATCCATCAAACCTTAGGTGACTAAGAAAAACAAGTTACAAATGTGATCTCAGAGATGGCAAAAAAAAATAAAAATTTATATTAGGAAAACTAGAATGAATGAAAAAAATTTAATTTCACATTATGTATTATTGATGAAAGTCAAAAAACAAAAATATCTAGAGAAATGATCAAAAATATGTAAGACTAAGAACCATTTGCTCTTATCAAAAGATAAAGATAATTTTTTCCAGTATTCATTATTATATGAATTTGGGCTCTAAATCACAATGAAATGAATCCAAATTGGTACAACTCTGAGGTTTCACCCCATTTCCATAAAATCTCAAAGACTAAAACATTGATCTCTGATTTGGAACAGCACTGATTTGGAGTCAGATGACTTTAATATAAATCCAGCCTTAGACATCTGCTATCTGCAAGGTCTGGGGAGAATCACTAAATATGTCTGAGCCTCATCTGTAAAAGGAAGACGTTGGACATATTAACCACTCATGTATGTCTTCCATTTTTAATTCTCCAGTCATATGAGTCCCCAAGATAAATTTGTCCCTAGAAGAAGAGTTCCTACTATGGATGGGAGAATTAAAAAAGATAAGTTTTTGTTATAGTTTTGGAGGAATTATATAAATGAGGTTCAATCAGTACTATAGAAAAAGACATCAAAGAGAAAAAATGTGTTGTTTTCATTGTAATTATTTTCCAAAATGTCCAAAGCTTCTCAATTTCAATTAGAAATAAGGTAGAATGAACCTCAATAGCCATCTAATCTGAGACATATTTGAAAAAGATGTCCAACTTTGACATTCCTGACATCATCTCACCTCTTCTTGGAAACCTCCAGTGAAAGGGGGAACTCACTATCATTAGAGTTAGTCCATTCAATTTTGAGGCAATTCTAATTCTTAGCACGTTCTTTGCACACACTGTTTAATAAATGATTGTTGACTGGTACATTATTTAGGAATGTATTTTTTATTTCAAGAAATCAAGCCTAAATTTTCCACTTTGCTACTCATTGCTACTGATTCTGCCTTCTGAAGCTAAGCAAAATGAGTATAATTTGTCTTCTATACCATGACTCTTTGTTACACTGACACTTGTCCCTACTAGTTTTCCGATTAGACCATGATTTCCTTAATTTATGGGGGAAATCTTGAGCTGAGAAGCTCCCTAAAGGATTTATAGAAACACATACACAACTCATCATAAAGGATAAGAACTCATGATATGGGTCAAACTCAGAATCATTGGAGGGAATGGACCCACATGAATTAGATCATGGATTCATTCAAGTAAATAAAATATTACATATCGCCTGCTTCAGATATGCCCTAATTCTAAGTTTTCAAAGAACTTTTACATACATATAAAGCAAAAGGTTATATAAATGTGAGTTATATTCATTATTTTATTTTAACCTCATCACCAATCTGGAAAGCAAACCAAGAAGGACAGATAGGCTGTCCCAAAAATCCTACTGAAATAAATTTAATAGCTTAAGTTGGTACTAAGGCTATTGGAAAAACCCTGAATTTACCCCTATTTTAGAGAAAAGGAAACTGAAAACCAGAAGAGCCAAGGAAAGAACACATCCAAGATCACTTCTGGCTTAGTAAATGATGAAGAGATCACAAGTCTTCTGATTCTAATTCTCTTGCTCTTTCCCAAAAGCCCCCCTCCCCATTCTAGATTTCTGAATTCTCTCGTGGTTGTTGCTATCCAAAGTCAAAGTTAAGTATGGTTTCATGAAGAGAAGATATAAGAACATAATTAAATTTGCTTTATTTTTTAATTTTTTGCCAGCATTTCCTATGCTAAAAATGTTAGACCCAGCATAGGTTTGACAGAAATCTGTCAAAGGCCAGTGATCTTTTAACTCTGAGATATTTTTCAATATTTGACAAATGGAACTCTACTGAATAAACAGTTTTTTTTTTTTTTTCGTGAGGTAATCGGGATTAAGTGACTTGCCCAGGGTCACATAGCTAAGAAATGTTAAGTGTCTGAGATCAGATTTGAATTCAGGTCCTCCTGGCTTCAGAGATGGTGCTGTCTCCACTGCACCACCTAGCCACCCCATAAACACATAATTTTGAGAGCAGGGAAAGAGGGAGAGGGAGAGAGACAGAGACAGACAAAAAAAGAGAGAGATGGAGAGTTAGAAGAGAGAAAAATGGATGGACAGAAAAAAAGAGATATAAAGAGACAGAGATAAAGAATGAGAGAGAGAGATTTAATAAGGGATAGCAAGAGCATGGACTTTGAGGGAGATTTCTAGGTCAATACAGACATATAAATCCACATCCCTGCCCCCTCCAATAAAGAAATTCTATAAATTGAGGATAAAGATAGGAAGCAGGCACACAAACATTTCCCCAAGAGGACAGAAAGTAGATTATGAATAGCTGCCTGTGCTAGGCCCAGCAGGGTCTCTCTTGTAGCTGCTCGAGAAGAGAGGGAGACTCCTGCTGATTCTTGCCATAAAGGGGGCCCAGAAGAAAGGGAATAGTAACAGTATTCTCTGCTGCTCTGCCCTGCAAGAGTGGGGGGTTGTAAGACATAGAGAGACAGGCTGACATACAAGCAAAGAGACCGACAGACCCATGGACACAGAACAAGACAATGAAGACAAAGACAAAGAAAGAGATACGAGGAGAAATAAGTAGAGACAGACACAAAGAGAGACAGACATGTGCAGATAGAGACAGAGAGACAGATAGTGACAGAAAAATGGAGATCAAACAGGGGAGGAGACAGACACCTAAATATACCAAAGGAAGGCTTTTCAGATATGTCAACTTGGATATATAGCATGAGACTTGGGTTTGAATGCTGCATTTGATTCCCCCAAGTCCTTCAACCTTTTTGACATATCACTTAATCAGAGTTTCAATTTTCTTACTTATATAATTCTAAAAATAGTTTTAGACAGACAGCCAGGGCTCTTCTTGAATTCAAATCCAGCCTCAGATACTTTCTGGGCAAGCCATTTAACTCTGATGATCTCCATCTCCTCATCTGGAAAAAGAGAAGGAAATGGCAAACCATTCCTATGTATCTTTGTCAAGAAAACATCAAATGGGATCACAGAGAATCATATCTGACTCTCTGTCATCACTAGCATATAATAATAATATAAAAAGAGTCATAATAATATCTATAGCAGTTACTTTTCAATGCAGTTAATCTCAAACCAGATGCTGTAGGTGAAATTATATGGAAAACTTAAAAAAAATTTTTTATGAATAATGTCAGTTGTTATTATTCAAACATGACCAATATTTCTGGTCTACTTGGGTCAAACACCTACTCCATTCCAGTTATTTTGTCTTATTAAGGATTGTCTTATTAAGGACTGGCTTGTCTCTGTGGCCACATTAGATGAATAAAGGAAGTCATTCCCCCACAACCTCCTCTGCACATATTTTCAAAGAAGCAAGTTTAGAATCAAGGAGGTCTTGCCCCACTAGCAAAAGAAAGCTTCCTCCTCAATCTAGTTATGTGAAACAGCCCACTCTCTTGAAACATACGTTCCAGCTGAACAAACAGGAAGAAGGAAAAGCTATTCTGCCCACTTGTACATTTCAAATTATTCTAGATCATAGCAAGGTATTATTTGAAAATAGGGTTTTACTAAAATTGGCTAGGCAAGAATTCTCCTATTGATATAATATGCCATGGGAGGAGGGTATAGAATTCTAAATTTGGAATTATAGGAATGTGAGATCAAATCCCTTCATGAACAAGACTCAGTCTTATAAAAGACAATTTTTGTGGGTAAAAAGCTACTTTATGGGGTACAATGGATGAATCAGTGGCCCTGGGATCAAGAGGAAGTATTCAAATCAAGTCTCAGGCAGTGGTTATCTGAATGATCCTGACAAATCTTTTAATTTCTATCTACCTTGGTTTCCTCGTTTATAAAATGAGGATCATAACAACACCTATTTTCCAAGGTTACTGTGAGAATGAAATGAGATATTTCTAAAACATTTTTACAAGTTGATAGACTAAAAAGAATAAATTACTCAAAGCAACTTCCAACTCAGAACATTACATCCCTTATCCACAGGACAGGGAGGTGGTACAGTGGATAGAGTGCCAAACTTAAAAATAGGAGACTTATCTTTCTGAGTTCAAATCTGGCCTCAGACAATTATTAGCTCGGTGACCCTAAACAAGTCATTTCATCATATTTACCTAAGTTTCTTCATCTGTAAAATGAGTTGGAGAAAGAAATGGCCAATGTCTTTGCCAAGAAAATCCAAATGTTCTCAAGAAAAATTTGACACAACTAAAATTGCTGAAAAACCAAAAAAATCCTCACCAAAGCAGGAAATGAAAAGGGGAATTGATGATAATAATTTAGTGCTTTTATATTGGTGATAACCAAAGTTGAAAGGTTCTGTGATGGATTACAAGGAGGGATTATAATTGTAACATTATCTCCATTGATTATGTGACATTCCATCTTTCTCTAAAAAAAAAAAAAAAAAAAAAAAAAAAAAAAAAAAAAAAAAAAAAAAAAAAAGGAATAGGGGATTATGTTCCTTAGCAATCCTATTATTAATTCAATTCATTCTAATAAATGTCCATTAAGTTCCTGTTATGTACCAAATCCTGACTTAGGATCTGGGATACAAAAAGAAGAAATGAAAGGTTTTGTTCTCATGGAGTTTTCAATTAAATAGAAGTGATATGAAAATCCCACAAATATATATGTGAGGAAAATCATGGTAGGGTAAAAGAGAACTTTAGAGTAACCTGAGAATATCTAAGAAGGAGAGTTTTTTCAATTGGAATGGACTAAGGGAAGGTTTCATGGAGGAGCTGGTATCTGAGCAGAACTCTGAAGGAAGGAAAAGAAATATTCAATGAATAGAAATATGGAGAGAGTGCTTTTCAAACTCAAAAGTTGGCATTCATTGAGATGGAATCTCAATGGGAGTGGGAGAAAGTAAAACTAGGTAGTGGACATGGGACCACAAACCTAGACCTGGAAGGAGGCCCAGTTACTATTAATCATCAAATTACAGACATGCACACACACGTTTCACAAATGAGGAAAATGGGAATGATGGCACACGTCTGTAATCTCATCTTCTGAACAGACTGAGGCTGGCAGATCTCAACAATTGGGTATCAACAGTAAGTTAAACATTAACATGGCAGGATCCCAGAACTAGTGGATGGAGTATCACCAAATTGCCTAAAAGGGGGGAAAATTGGCCCCCAAATAGAGCAGGCTATTGGGATAATTGAATAAGGCCTATGAATAGTCTATGAGCTTACAGTAGGAAGACGGGAAAACCTTACCTTTTAAAATAAAGATAGCAAAGTGAAGAAGCTGAGTATGAAAAAAAAATAGGTTATTTTCCCAGGATCACACATTTGGTGTCAGAAGTTCTATTTCAGGTAAAATGAGCTGTCCAAGATCACACAAATAGCAAAGGGCAGCATAATATGATCTCAAATCCTTTAACTTCAAGTCCAACATTCTTCCTATTTTCCGTGGACTACAGAGTTCAGGAAAGAAAAATGTATGAAACACTCTGTGACACTGTTCACAGAAGGTTCTGAAAGCCTAGCTAAGAAGCTTGCATTTTATCATATACATAAAAGAAAGCCATTGAAGATTTTTGAACAAAGAAGAGGGTAACTGAATTGATCAAAATAATTGGTTGTTTGGGGCCTTTGGGGGGCAAGTAAGTTTCCAACTTTTTCAATGCAACATCATGTCAGTTTTTTCACTTGTTATAATCCTTCTGTCTTCAAGAACAAAAAGTGGAGCATTCTAAACTCTTACATTTAGGAATTGTTAAGGCATTAGCCATCAAAACAGTTATTAGCTGAAATGTGAGAGCCCAGATAAAAAAATGAGATAATCTGCTTTGAAGTATTTGGCCTTATCATTTTTGAAGTCCCTTTTAGCTCTGACTTTGAGTGAAATAAAGTTATAAAGTTGGAATGATAATCTGTTTTTAAAACTGTCACTAAGATTACCTAGACCCAAGAGGCATCCTTAGAATATAGGAGAACCACAGGAAAAAAAAAATACAGAAAAACATTCCATACTAATCATACTATAAAACCACACCAAATATATGTTTGTTTGTTTTTAATAAACACCAAATGAAATTTTCATTTAAAAGCCTTCCTTGAGTATTCTAGAAATTAAAATATCTATAGCATGAGGAAGGGGTGTTTTTTAGTATATCTTTTTATTGACAAAACATATGCATGGGTAATTTTTCTACATTGATCCTTACAAAACCTTCTGTTCCAACTTTTCCCCTCCTTCCCCCCATCCCTTCCTTTAGATGGCAGGGAGTCTAATACATGTTAAATATGTTAAAGTATGTTAAATCCAATATGTGTGTATGTATACACACACAGTTATCTTGCTGCACAAGAAAAATTGGATCTAACTCACTTCCAGTTGATCAATGATGGACAGAGGTAGCTACACCCAGAGAAGAAACACTGGGAAGTGAATGTAAATTGTTAGCACTAATATCTGTCTGCCCAGGTTGCATGTACCTTCGGATTCTAATGTTTATTGTGTAACAAGAAAATGATATTCACACACATGTATTGTACCTAGACTATATTGTAACACATGTAAAATGTATGGGATTGCCTGTCATTGGGGGGAGGGAATAGAGGGAGGGGGGTAATTTGGAAAAATGAATACAAGGGATAATATTATAAAATATATATATATATATATATATAATAAAAAAAATAAAAAAAAGAAAAATTGGATCTAGATAGAAAGAAAAAACTTGATAAGGAAAACATAAATGCAAGCAAACAATAACAGAAAGAATGAAAATGCTATGTTGTGTTCCACACTCATTGGATGAATATGGCTCTCTTCATCACTGAAGAAGTGGAACTGCTTTGAATCATCTCATTGTTGAAGAGAGCCATGTCCATCAGAATTGATCATTGTCTAGTCTTGTTGTTGCTATATATAATGATCTCCTGGTTCTGCTCATTTTAATTAGCATCAGTTCATGTAGGTCTCTCCAGACCTCTGTGAATTTATCCTGTTGGTCGTTTCTTACAGAACAATAATATTCCATAGCATTCATAACCATAATTTATTCAGTCATTTCCCAACTGATGGGCATCCACTCAGTTTCTAGTTCCTTGCCACCATAAAAAGGGCTACCATCACATTTTTGCGCACTAGGGTTCCTTTGCCTCCTTTCAGATCTCTTTGTGATAAAAGTCTAGTAGAGACCCTGCTGGATCCAAGGGTATGCACAGTTTGATAACTTTTTGAGCATAGTTCCAAATTGCTCTCCAGAATGGTCGGATCCATTCACAACTCCACCAACAATGCATCAGTGTCCCAATTTTCCTGAGGAAGGAGTGTTAAAATAGTCTAGTCTCTTTTATGTAATGGGAAAGTGAGAACAAAGGGAATAAAAATTTGAATTTATGTTGTATCTACAATGTGCTGTTCATGGTGCTAAATACTTTACAAATATTATCTCATGTGATTCTTGCAATCATTCTATGAAATAAACACTATCATTCTATGTTGGGAACACAATATGTAACTGCTTTACCTCTGGTACATTTTTTCTTCTCTTCTTGTGAGAGGATGTCAGTGATTCAAGGAGACTGAGAGGCAGTTGCTGTTCTCTGACCTCCCCACTGAGAGGCCATTACATTGTCTGACTTCTCTCCTCTTCCTTCTGCCTCCTATTCATTTCATTCCAATCCACAAGCAACACCTGTGTCAGTAAAAGCTGCTTTGCAACTCCTTCACAGCTTTGGAGGGTCTTGGAGAATTGGCCTGCCTCTTACAGTGCACTTAGGCATGGTCCTTACTTAACAATTCTCTCCATTTTCTAATCGGGGAAACTGAGGCAAATAGAGGCTTAGTGACTTATCCAATTACAAAATAATAAGGGCAGCTAGGTGATGCAGTGGATAGAGCATCAAACTTGGAATCAGGAAGATATACTTTCCTAAATTCAAATCTGACTTGATACTTTCTAACCATGTGGCCCTGAACTTAATCCTACTTGCCTAAGTTTCCTTGATCTATAAAATGATGTGGAGAATAATTATCAAAACAGTCCTGTATTTTCACCAAGAAAATCCCAAAGAGATCACAAATAATCAGACATGACTGAACAACAGCAGAGATAATGGGGGAAGGAGGGAGAGTTGACAAGCCCGGTCTTTGTGACTCAAGACCCAGAACTCTATTCCCTTCACCACCTTTTTCTTATTCTGCCATTTCAGTTGTGTCCAACTCTCCATGACTTTATTTGGGGTTTTCTTGGCAAAAGATATTAAAGTGCTTTGCCATTTTCTTCTGCAGATAGCTACTTCTTTAAGAGATCATCTGCTTCAAACCTCTAATTTTATAGATGAAAAAAAAAGCCAAGAGCTATTAAATTGCTTACTCAATATCATATACAAATAATAAGTGGTGGAACTAGGATTTGAATCCAGATCATTTTACCCTAAGCCTTATTTTATAGATTAGGGGGAAAATTTTACAAAGGGGATGGGGGCTCGGGAAAGATCAAAGACTATCAAATGAGGGACCCAGCATTTGGAACCCAGCTTTCCTGTCTCCCAGGTCTATGTTTTATCTATTCCTCTAGGTTTCAGTGGCAAATCTCCACCCTGTGTGGCAGGTCCTCCTGACACTTGCAGTCTAATTAGTCTATTCCCTTGGCAAGCCCAAGTACATTTACAGGGCTGAAGAAAACATGTTTTTTTATTTGCTCTTGTTAATTTCCTACTTTAACACAAGATTTATTTATTTTTGTTCTCTGTGTGCAAACTCATTTGGTTTCCTAGTAAAATCCTGAGGATCCAGGTGTTTCCAGTCGCGGCTGGCAACTGAATAGGCAGCTTTGTAACAAAGGGTTGAGAACAGTTTGGTTTAAATGCTACAATTTTCAGGCTTAGCCTTTATTTTTCCACCCTGAGCAGATATTGTTTGGATCAGTCCTCTCCATCCACACTTTCGTCTCTGCATTGATAAGGACAGTTCATTTTGGGGCACCCCTTAATAAGCTGCTCGGGTAAAGGGGAAAGTGGGAGTTTACTTTTAACAATTGTAGAGAATGTCCTCCCAAACTGGACATCCAACAGACCAAAAGCTCCATGAGGGTAGAAACTACTTAACATGTGAATATTGACTAGTGAAATGACTTGGAAATGGACAATGTGCTCTTTTTCTGGGTATGATCAATCTGACTTTACTGAACAAATTGTTTTCCATTCCTGAAATATAATCCTTTCTCATCTCAGGTCTGCCACTTATTTTCTATGTAAACTTGGGTAAATAATTTGCCCCTCAACTATAAAATGATGATGTTGTAGAAACTGATCTCTGATATTACAGATTCATTAATCTCAAATTCTTAGGAACCTTAAAGATGATTAAATCTGAATCTTTTATTTTACCAGTGAAGAGAATGGATTTCATAGAGAATACGTATTGTCACACTATTAAATGTTCCAAAGGCAGGATCTGAATCCAGATCTTCCTGAATGTCAACCCAACAATCTCTCTACCATGAAATGCTGACTAGAAAGGGTTGGGTTTTTCCCCGTGCTTTAGACATGGAAGACCATTAGATATAGATCTCCACAGGGATCATCTCAATGTCACCTCCTACATGAAGTCTTTTCTAATTCCCCAGTAATTAATATTTTCATACCACATTTTTGTGTTTAGTTTCTGTTGAGTTTATATTTCTCACAGTAGTTGCCATTTGTCCTTTATTCTTTAAGCAGACCATGGCATTAGAGAAGTGATCCTTAATCTGAAAGTAAATTGAATTTCAGGAAGGAAATGTGGTGCAAAATCACCAGCCTCACTTTCTATTCTGGAATCATCTGAGTCCAGTGGCAAGATATAGACCAGGATGGCCCTGAATGCAGTGGGAAATCTTGATCTTTTTTAAGCCAAGGTCTTCAACAGATCTCCTTTGCCTAATCTCATATATGTGCATGTGAGGGGGAGTATATAAACCACATATATGTAAAGGAAGGAAAAAAGGAAGGAAGGAAAAAAGAAGGAAGGAAGGAAGGAAGAAAGGAGGGAAGAAGGGAGGAGGGGAGGAAAAATAATAATGAAAGAAATCTGTTCTGTCCAACAATTAGCTCTCTATGGATTTATAGTTTTAATTTATTTCTCAAGGACTGTCCTTTAAACTCAAAGCAATCTAACTCTCATAGATTGACTAGGAATAGGTCCTAGGCCAAGTTATTATTTGGGCCCTGATTGGCATAACAATTATTTCTAGTTTTGACCAGTAATCCTTAGGGTCTTCCCCCCCCCCACCCTTATTGATTTTTTTAAAATAGGTAAAAGAAGCCATTCTTTGTCTCATTTTTTAACGTAGCTTTAGTTATTAATTGGGTATTTACAAAGGACAAACAACAACAATTTATATTTCTATTTTTGTATACAAAGAATTATAGAATCTAGCTTGAATCTTGCCTGAAGATTGAAGGTCATTTAGTTCAGCTTCCTCATTTTATAAATTAAAATAGAGGATCCCGAGAAGCTGAGAGGCTTTTCCAAGCCAGGCAGATAACAAAATGAATGGGTAAAAATCAAACTCAATTCTGGAGCATCATTTACTGTGATGGTTTCTTTTTATTCACCATACATTTTTATTCCTTCACAATAGAATACTGATTCTGGGAACATCGGGACAGATTCCTTTTTGTTTTGAGATCTACAGTAATTGACTCATATTAGGTATCTAATAAATGATTGGTGAAAAGAATTGAATCTTGACTTTTATTTAAAGCACAACTCAAGGAGTACACAATATGGGTTATATAACTTTTGTCTGCTTTATACTTTATAGGTTTTTTTTTTCTTTTCAGTCCCCATACTCCTAAAAATATAACCATGGTGAGAACTGAAAAATCCTTGGAGAAATCTTCAGAAGATATTTCTCAAATAATAAAATTCAATTCAATACAAGCATTTATTAAATATTTGTCATATGACATTTGTGGCTCCCAGTTGTCTCTAGGATAAAATGCAAGTTTTTCTGCAGGCTTTTAAAGCCCTTCATAGCCTAGCTCAAACCAATCTTTTTAGCCTCTCTACAAATAACCTACCTTCCTGTATGCTACAGATCTATGCAAAAGCAAACAAGAAAGCAAACAACATTGACTTCAAATAGTTTACATTTTCCTGGGAGATTCAAAAGGTAAATAAACAAATAAATAGGAAAAAAAAACAATTTAAGGAAGAAGGTAGGACTAACAACTAGACTGGGGTAAGAAGGGCTTCCTATAATGATGATAACCTAAGCTATATAATAAATAAATTTAGGCCAGGGTGTGTAGGTCTCAATTTGATAAGAGATGTAGTTTCCAAACCTCAAAACACAAGATAAAGGCCAGTTATCATTATTGTTTGTATTATCTTCATCATCATTGTTATCATCATCATCATCATTAACACCATCACTATCATAATCATTATCATCATCATTAGAGTTATTTTTTATCATTATCATTATCATCATCATTCATCATTGTTATCATTGTAATTGTTGATGTTGTCAAGTCCTTAGATTCCCAGTCTGAGGATGAGTTCATTCACTCTGCCTTTAACTACCCTTCTGCTAAATTTGAGTGATATTTGTAGAGCAGAGCAATGGAAGAGTGTGCTGGTGAAACTTTAACAACAAATTACAAAACACTTTTAAGTTTAACAAACATTTTCAATACTTTCTTAAGTAAACTTAATAATATTTCAAGCCCTGATTAGTAGATTGCAATTTCTGAGAATAAACATTCACACTGAAAATTCAACATTTGACTTGTAAGCTTGTTAAAACTGGATACCAAACAATCTTTTAAAAAATATTTTTATTTTGTTTTTCTCAATTATATGCAAAAACAACTTTAACACTTTTTTGTAATTTTTAAGTTCCAAATTCTCTTCTTCCTTGTCCTTCTCCTTGAGAAGGCAAGCAATTTTAACTTAGTTAATTTATTTTAAGATCAATTGCTTTATGAATCATTTGGGGAGATAAAAATCAGAGCAACAGGGAAAAACCATAAGGAAAAAAAAAAACAGAACAAAAAGTGAATATAGCATTGTTGACTTACATTCGGTCACCTTAGTTCTTTCTCTGGATGCTGATGGCATTTTCTTTTTCTGTCCAAAGTCTATTGGGATTGCTTTGGACCACTGAGCCACTGAGAATAACCAAGCTTTCATAGTTGATAGTTCAGTGTACATTCTTGCTCTTTTCGTATACAATGTATTCCTGGTTCTGCTTGTTTCATTCAGCATCGGTTTGTATAAATCTACCCAGACCTCTCTAGAACCAGTTTGTTCATCATTTTTATGTAACAGTGTGAAGATATAAAAACAATGGAGATACATGGGTAAAGAAAACATGGAAAGCAAATTGGTTTTAGTGGGTGAAATCAGGGAAGGCTTCCTAACATGGGTTCTACAAGCATTTTAAATTAGACCAATTGAAATTGAAAAATCTTTCTTTTCCCTAAAAACCTCCCTATCCATATAATTTGCTTCCTTAATTCTGGTGAAACTCCCATTATCTTTCTAATTACTCAATTTTAGCGTTTCAGAGAAATTTTTAACTCTTCCTCCTTCTTAACTCCCTGTACTCCATCTAATTAGTTGCCAGATTTAATTGGCTTTATTTCCTCACAGCTTCTTCCTTCCATGCCCTCCCCTTTACCTCACATAACTTATACTCACCCTCATTACCTTTAAATGAGATATTTCCAATTGCCTAATTAGTCTCACCATCTCCAATTCCTCTCCTTCCTAAACTCTACCCTACCCAAGTGTCAAAATAGCATTTCTAAAGTACAAATCTGATCACATCAATCCCTTGCTCAACAAAGTCCAGGATGGATGGAAGGGGTTTCCTCTAGGACAAAAAAGCTTCTTTGTTGGTAGAGAAGATACTGGTTTCAGTCCTGCTCCTGATACCTATCCGGTCTATGACCCTGAGTAATTCACTTAATCTGTGTATGTCTTAGTTTTATGAACTATGAAACAGGGATAATGCATTAGTATTATCATATAGTATGATATACATACATATATGAACAACATACAAGGTTATTGTGAAAATCAAATGAAATAATATTTGCAAAGAGCTTAGCACAATGGCTAGCATACAGTAGGCAGTATGTAGATGCTTATTGCTCTTATTCTCCCTTCTTTGGGCAAAATGCAACTTTTCCCTGTTAGAGGTAACTTTCTAAGACTATAAGTTTTCAATAAAGTGTCAACTTGTATTGGTTGAGGGCATTTTATCATCTGAGAGTTCCCTATCCCAGTAAAATCATGAGAGTTAATCTTTTGGCATTGAAAACCTTTCACAAGATGACAGAAAAGGATAATGACAAAGAATGTGGGAAAACTGGGACACTAATGTATTATTAGTGGAGTTGTGAACTGATCCAATCATTCTAGAAAGCAGTCTGGAACTATACCCAAAGGGTATAAACTGTGCATACCCTTTGACCCAGCACTGCCATAACTAGGGCTGTGTCCCAAGGAAATAATAAAGGAAGGAAAAGAACCCACATGTGCAAAAATGTTTGTAGCAGCTCTTTTTGTGGTGGCAAAGAATTAGAAAAAGAAGTGGATGTCCATCAATTGGAGAATGGCTGAACAAGCTGTGGTACATGAAGATAATGGAATATTATTGTTCTATAAAAAATGATGAACAAGCTGATTATAGAAAGGCCTGGAAAAATGTACATGAACTGATGTTGAGCAAAACAAGCATAACCATGAATACTTTGTACACAATAATAGCAAAAATGTGTGATGATCAACAAATGTGTATGATCCAAAGCAATCCCAATAGACTTTGGACAGAAAATGCCATCTGCAACCAGAGGAAAACACTAAGGAGACTGAATGTAAATCAACAAATGCTATTTTCACCTCTTTTTTCTGCTTTTTTATCTCTCCCATGTTTTTTTTTCCTGTTTGCTCTGATTTTTTTCTTTCCCAACATAATTCATAAAACAATGTATATTAAAAATAAATAAACTAAAGAAAATTCACTACTTAAAAGAAAACCTTTCACATTCTAGGTCAAACCAACTTTTCCAGATATATTGTAAATCATACTCTTTTATTCAGTCTACATTCCTCTCTAACTGACTAACTTGCTACCACACAGGACCCTTTAATTCCCTCCTGTGTATTTGGACAGGTTATTTCCTTTCTTCCCCCTCCTCCACACAATGCCTGAAATGCAATCCATCTAGACAAGAACCTCACAGAGTCCCTAGATTCCTTTAATTCTCAGTTCAACTGCTAACTCCCACATAAGGTCTATGATTTCAAGTAGTACCACCTACCCTTCCCTCATATTGCTTTGCATTTATTTGTGTAAATGTTCCATTTACTTATGTGAGGTTTTTGTTTCAAAACCAATAAAATATAATTCTTTTGAGGAAAATGCTTTTACATTTAAATCTTTATAAATTCTTGTTGAATTTATCTTAACTGAATTGAAGTGGTACCTGAATTAATCTTTGAAGGAAGTGAGAGATCTCAGCAGGGAAACATAGGAGGCAGCAAGGAATTTCTGTCCTGTCAAACACTGGTCCTGATCATTTCATTTTCTTTGTTGGCCTTGGAATTGTGACTCTGAATTGCTGAAGAAAATGACTTTATTTCTTTGTCTTTCTAAGTCTCTGTCTCTCAATCTCTGTTTTTCCCTCCCTGTCTCCATCCCTCTGTCTCTTCCTCCCTCTGTCATTCATATCCTTTCTTTCTTTCTCTCTCTATCTGTTTCTCTGTATGTCTCTCTTTTTATAGCTCTCTGTCTCTGTCTCTTCCTCCCGTTTTTTTTTTCTCTTTTATTCCCTTACCATCCCAATCTCTCTCCGTCTCCTATTATTGATTTTATAGTGGGCTCCGTATGGAACGGAATTTGTGTGCATTCTCAGTTTGATTTAACTGCACTGCTAAATCAAGTCTTCTCCCAGCAAAGCTGTTTGATCATCAAAGAACACCACCTTCTATTTCCCTGGTGCTGCTAAGTGATCCTTGATCTCTTTATTTCTTACAGCTCAGTGCATGCAACATACCCATTAATCCCAGTGAAGGCAGGCTAAGACAATCTCATGAGAAACATGTGTAGAGTCTGTCTTAGATAATAGTCTTAGCAGGAACTGATTTTTCTTAATATGTTACAATATATTAACAACCAGGCCTATAACTAGGATAGGGTCATGAGAGTTTGAAACAAGGTGGAGATAGTCAAAAAGGCATACTTCTTCCCCAAAACCAGGCAATCTCAAGTTTTTGTGAATCTCTGAGAAAAAGAAAATTGGGAATTACCAGAAAGATTCTGCTTCTATAGACTCAGACAGCTCTGCTTATAGGGGAGGTACAACTTCATGACAGTCTAAGGACAAATGATGGGCTGAAAAGTATACGTTATACAAGTATAATATGTCTATGGAAAGAAAACCCTTTGGGTGCCATAGGAGAGAATGTTGAGTTTGAATGTTTCCTTAGATGTCAGTATGCTAGAAAATTCAGTGGTGGAGCTCCATCAGGATTGGGGAATTTGCTTTCTTCTACCACATTCAATCTAAGGAAATCAATAAGCCAGCTTTAAGATAATGAATGATTAGGAATATTAATTGTTACTTTGACTAAGTTCCCTACTCCCACCAACTGAATTTTCCTTGATCTCAGAATTGATCATTAAGTCTTTTCCAATAATTATTCCAATAACTTACACACACTTATACAAACACATGCACACATTTTACTTTTAAATTAGAGTTAAAATAAAAGTTAAAACTACTTTCTTCATCTCCATGATGATAGTGGGTCCATGGATCCTGTCAGGGACAGTGATGAAAATGGAATTCCAAAGCATTCCCACAATGAAACAAAGGTAAACAAGGTTTTGGGGTTAGAAACAGAATAATATATATTGAAAAATCATTTGTTATTTTTTTTCTTATATGCCAAGTAACATACTAAGTACTGTGAATGCAAAGAGTAATGGTTTCTCCTTCATAGGAAGTCTTCACAAGCAGAAATTAAATGACCATGGCAGAGATATTGGAGAGAGGATGTTTATCCAAGTACCAGTTATATTATACAGGACTTGTATGATCCCTTTTCAATATATGACATGTGGATAAAATTGGGTCTTGCAAGGCTAGTGTGAGCTTCCATACTTGCATATGCTTGCAAGTATAAATGTAAGTGTGAACCTAGAGGGCAGGAGCAAAATGAATGAGAGAAGCCAGAAAATAATTGCATGACTGAAAGACCTGATCAAAAAAAAAATAGAATCTGGATAGCATCCTTCAAGAAATCATTAAAGAAAATTACCCTTATATCTTCAAACTAGGTGATAAAATAGTCATTCAAAGAATCCACTAATAACCTTCTGAAAGAGAACCCAAACTGGAAATTCCAAGCAATACTGTAGCCAAGTTCCAGAATTACCAGGATGAGAAAAAATAATGCAAGCAGCCAGAATTAAACAATTGAAACAATCAAGGAGCCACAGTCAAGACTACCGAAGAATTAGTAGCTTCTATTTAAAAGGGATCAAAGGGTTTCAAATATGACATGCTGGAAGGTAAATGAGCTTGGATTATAACCAAGAATTAGCAAATTGGGCATAGCAAATTGAAAATAACAAAATTAATCATAATCTTTCAGGAGAAAAGATAGACAAACACTGGGAAAAAAAAACTTTCAAACTTACCTAATGAAAAGATCAAATATGAACAGAAAATTTGATTTTCAAATACAAGATGTAAGAGGCATATAAAAGCAAACAGAAAAAGAAAAAACAAACAAAGCATGTAATTCAATAAGATTAAATTATTCACATCCTTACATGGGAAGATGACACTTGTAACTCCTGAGAATTGAATTTCTATTAGGATAGTTAGGAGTATACACTGACAGAGTATGTGAGTATAAGTTGACTTTGATGTGATATAAAAAATTAACAGGTGGAAGAAGGGTTGTTCAGGGAAAAGGAGAAGCAAAAGAGGGTAAATTGCATCACATGAAGAACATAGCGAAAAACCTATTATAATAAAGGGAAAGAAGGGAAGGATGAGCATTGTTTGATGTTTATACTCATAAGATTTGATTTAAACAAGAAATAATACACACTAAGTTGGGTATAGAAATTTATCTACCCTGTAGGAAAGTAGAAAGGAAAGAGGAAGGTGGCATTGATAAAAGGGAAATCAGAAGTAGAGGAGCCATGGGAAAGAAAAGGGAGGGATATATAGAAAGGAGGACAGATTGAGGGAGATAGTGGTCAGAAGTAAAACACTGGTAAGGATGGAAATAGTGAAAAGAGAGAGAAAAGTATAAACAGGGGTTAACTGATAAAGAAATGCACAATTAGTTTGAAAAGGAAGTAGATAGTTGAATTAAAATGAAATAAAATTTAGTTTAAAAATTTATGACAGGGGGTGGAGCCAAGATGGTGAAGAAGATACACACAAATTTGTAAGCTCCCTTCTTCCCTCAATACCAATTAGTTAAATCAGCCTCAAAAATAACGCTGGACTGATAAAAACCACAAGGATTAGAAGCACAATTTACCAGCTGAAGAGACTCTGGAATTTCAACAGAAAAGGTCAGTTCTGAGGGAAGGGAAAAAAATATACCAGCACAGACAGGGTTAGGTGGTAGCACACTGTGTCTATGGGGAGAGCTCTGGGAACAGAGAAGCTACTGAAATAGAGGAATCTGACACAGGCTGTTAGCTCTTCTCTGCTTATAAAACAGAAGTTCAGAAGAGAAATCAAGCCACTTTAAAATATAAAGCCAGATCCTAAACCCACCCCAATCCAGAAGTGACCTATCAGATCTGTGCAGCCACCTTCTGCTGCCTGGGGCTACTCCATGGGGGTAGTTGAGAGCCTGAACAGCAGGGACACAGCCTGAGGCAGCCTCTAATCCACATAGTGAGGGGCTCAGCTTGAGGCAGTGGAATTCTAGCAGCAGCAGAATTCCCAGAGAAGTGGAACTCCCAGAGAAGCGGAACCTTTGAAGTAGGGACCAAGGTTTCCAGGCAGACACTTCCAGTTTGAGTGCAGGGGCTTTTCACATCAGCTGCTGATATCCACGGCCCCATGGGAGGCATTGCCTGGGGTTTGTGACACTTTTACTGTTCAGCCTTAAACCTCAGGGCAGTCGCTAGGCCACACAGTGGGATCCTTCACTGGGCACTCCTTGAAGCTGCAGCCTTGCTAACCACCTATGAGGTATTTCCAGGGAGGGGGGAGGGGAACTCTCTCCCAGAGCTTTCTCTTAGCTCAGGCGCAGGACTCTGCATCCATCCAGTCTGGGAGGAAGCTGGTAAATAAATAAACTTCTTACCCCTAAGGGCAGACCCCAAAAGATTTTTAACAATGAGTAAGAAGCTATAGAGAACAATTGACACTTTCTACACAGATAAAGAGCCGATATCCAACCCCAAGGAAGCCAACACCAGACAGTCTCCAGATAATACCCTAAAGGGGAATGATACCTGCCCCCCCATCACATAACTCTCTCCTAGAAGAGACTATTAAAAAGTTAAGAGAGTTTGAAGGAAAATAGGGGAAAAGAAAGAGAAGCTATGATAGAGAATAACAACATCCTGAAATTTGAGTTGGAAAAAATAAAGAATTCACAGGAGGTACAGGGAAACAAAATCTGTGAATTAAAAAAGGTTAAAAAATCACAGGAAAGTAGCATTTCTGAATTGGATAAAGAAAATAATTCATTAAAAATAATTAGTTAAATGGAAAAAAATCAACAGAGCAAAATAATTCATTTAAAAACTCAATTGGACATATACAAAAAGAACTAAAAAAATGTGAATGAAGAAAATACCTCATTAAAAATCAAGAATGAACAAATAGAAATGAATGATTCATTGAGAACCCAAGAATCAGTCAAACAAAACAAAACAAAACAAAAAAAAAAAAAAAAAATGAAAAGCTGGAGAACAACGTCAAATACTTACTGGGAAACTCTATAGATCTAGAAAATAGATATAGGAGAGATAATCTGAGGATCATTGGACTTCCTGAAAACTATGATGAAAAAAAGAGCCTAGATTCTATTTTACAGGAAATCATCAAAAACAACTATCCAGAGATAATAGAAACAGATGGGAAAATAGGCGTTGAAAGAACTCATTGAACACCTTCTGAAAAAGACCCTAAAAAAAGAACTCCATGGAACATTGTGGCTAAGCTGCAGAACTACCAAACTAAGGAAAAATATTGCAAGCAGCTAGAAAAAAAAATTAAATATCAAAGTACCACAATAAGGGTAACGCAAGATCTGGCTGCCTCCACATTAAAGGATCGAAGGGCCTGGAACCTGATATTCTGAAAGGCAAAAGAACAAGGATTGCAACCAAGAATAAACTACCCAGCTAAGCTTAGCGTTTTCTTCCATGGAAGAAGATGGTCATTTAATGAAACAGAGGAGTTCCATTTGTTTCTAAGAAAAAAAAAAAGCAGACTTAAACAAAAAACAAGACTGAAGAGAAGGAGAAAAAGGTAAAAAGAACCCTTGAAAACTGTATCTCTATTGTGGATATACAGAAAGTCCACATGGATAATTTTATTTTACTGATATAATATTAAAAAAAGGAAGTAGTAAAGGGAATGAGAGAGTATCAGACAAGGGGGAAGGAGAGATAAAAAAGGGAAACTACATCTCAGGAAGAGGCATAGAAAATCTATCACATCTGAGAGAATTTAGAGAGGGGGAGAAACATTGTGTGAATCTTACTCTCATCAGAGTAGGCTCAAAGAGTAAATAATTGACATATTTGTTTTTCAGAGAATTCTCTCTCACCTCATTAAAAGGGAGGAGAGAAAAAGGGAAAAGGAAAAGGGGAATAAGGGAAGGGTATAAGAAAGAGGAAGGGACTTAAAAAGAGGGGGGAGGGAATACTAAAAAGGGAGGACTGTGCATCACACATGTGGGGTCTATAAATTAAATATTGGAGAAGGAGTTCAGGGGGGTCAAGGGATAAAAAAAGCATAATCAGGGGATAATATGATGGCAGGAAATACAGAATTAGTAATTTTAACTGTAAATGTGAATGGGATGAACTCTCCCATCAAACGGAGACGGATAGCAGATTGGATCAAAAGTCAGAACCCTACAATATGTTGTTTACAGGAAACATACTTAAAGCAGGGAGATACATACAGAGTAAAGGTAAAAGGTTGGAGTAGAATCTATTATGCTTCAGGTAAAGCCACAAAAGCAGGTGTTGTCATCCTTATCTCAGATCAAGCAAAAGCAGAAATTCATCTAATTAAAAGAGATAGGGAAGGAAACTATATCCTGCTAAAAGATAGCATAGATAATGAAGCCATATCAATACTAAACATATATGCACCAAGTGGTATAGCATCTAAGTTCCTAAAGAAGCAATAGACAGCAAAACTATAATAGTGGGAGATCTCAACCTTGCCCTCTCAGATTTAGATAAGTCAAACCACAAAAATAAGAAAGAAATTAAAAAGGTAAATAAAACATTAGAAAAACTGGGTATGATAGACCTTTGGAGAAAACTGAATGGTGATAGAAAGGAGTATACTTTCTTCTCAAAAGTTCATGGAACCTATACAAAAATTGACCATATATTAGGACATAAAGATCTCAAAATTAAATGCAGGAAGGCAGAAATAGTAAATTCCTTCTTCTCAGATCACAATGCAATAAGAACTAGATTCAATAAGAAGTTAGGGATAAATAGACCAAAAAGTAATTGGAAACTGAATAATCTCATCTTAAAGAATGACTGGGTGAAACAGCAAATTATAGAAACAATTAATAATTTCACCCAAGATAATGACAACGATGAGACATCATACCAAAATATGTGGGATGCAGCTAAAATGGTAATAAGGGGAAATTTTATATCTTTAGAGGCTTATTTGAACAAAATAGAGAAAGAGAAGATTAATGAATTGGGCCTGCAACTTAAAAAGCTAGAAAAAGACCAAATTAAAACCCCCCAACCAAAAACTAAGGTTGAAATACTAAAATTAAAAGGAGAAATCAATAATAATGAAAGTTAAAAAAAAAACTATTGAATTAATCAATAAAACCAAGAGTTGGTTTTATGAAAAAGCCAATAAAATAGATAAACCCTTGGTAAATCTGATCAGAAAAAGGAAAGAGGAAAATCAAATTGTTAGTCTTACAAATGAAAAGGGGGATCTTTCCAACAATGAAGAGGAAATTAGAGAAATAATGAGTTACTTTGCCCAACTTTATGCCAATAAATTTGATAACTTAAGTGAAATGGACAACTACCTCCAAAAATATAGGCTTCCTAGATTAACAGAGAAGGAGATAAATTGTTTAAATAGTCCCATTTCAGAAAAAGAAATAGAACAAGCTATTAATCAACTTCCCAGGAAAAAATCCCCAGGACCAGATGGATTTACATGTGAATTCTACCAAACATTTAAAGAACAATTAGTCCTACCATAAACGCCTTTTATGACACAGACATGATACTGATACCTAAACCAGGTAGATCGAAAACTGAGAAAGAAAACTATAGACCAATTTCCTTAATGAATATTGATGCTAAAATCTTAAATAAGATATTAGCAAAAAGACTTCAGAAAATCAACCCCAGGGTAATACATTATGATCAAGTAGGATTTAAACCAGTAATGTAGGGCTGGTTTAATATTAGGAAAACTATTAGTATAATTGGCCATATTAATAATCAAATTAATAAAAACCATATGATCATCTCAATAGATGCAGAAAAAGCATTTGATAAAATCCAACATCCATTCCTACTAAAAACGCTTGAAAGTATAGGAATAAATGGACTATTCCTTAAAATAGTCAGGAGCATATATTTAAGACTGTCAGTAAGCATAATATGTAATGGAGGTAAACTGGAACCTTTCCCAGTAAGATCAGGAGTGAAAGAAGATTGCTCACTATCACCATTACTATTCAATATTGTATTAGAAATGCTAGCCTCGGCAATAAGAGTCGAGAAAGAGATTAAAGGAATAAGAGCAGGTAATGGGGAAATCAAACTGTCACTCTTTGCAGATGATATGATGGTATACTTAGAGAATCCCAGAGGTTCTAATAAAAAGTTATTAGAAATAATTCACAACTTTAGCAAAGTTGCTGGATACAAAATAAATCCATATAAATCCTCAGCATGTTTATACATCACCAACAAAATGAAACAGCAAAAGATACAAAAAGAAATTCCATTCAAAACAGATGTTGAGAGTATAAAATATTTGGGAATCCATCTACCAAAGAAAAGTCAGGAATTATATGAGCAAAATTACAAAACACTTTGCTACAAAAATAAAGTCAGATTGAAATAGTTGGAAAGACATTCAGTGCTCTTGGATAGGCTAAGCGAATATAATAAAGATGACAATACTCCCCAAACTAATCTATTTGTTTAGTGCTATACCAATCAGACTCCCAAGAAACTATTTTAATGACCTAGAAAAAATAACAACAAAATTCATATGGAAGAATAAAAGATCGAGAATTTCAAAAGAATTAATGAAAAAAAAAAAAAGTCAGATGAAGGTGACCTAGGTGTATCTGAACCAAAGCTATATTATGTAGCAGCAGTCACGAAAACCATTTGGTATTGGCTGAGAAATAGACCAGTCGATCAGTGGAACAGATTAGGTACAAAGGACAAAATTGGGTACAATTATAGCAATCTAGTGTTTGACAAACCCAAAGATACCAACATTTGGGATAAAAATTCATTATTTGAAAAAAACTGTTGGGAAAACTGGAAATTAGTATGGCAGAAATTAGATATGCATCCACACTTAACACCATATACCAAGATTAGATCAAAATGGATCCATGATTTAGGCATAAAGAATGAGACCATAAATAGATTAGAGGAACAAAGGATAGTCTACCTCTCAGACCTGTGGAGGAGTAAGGATTTGATGACCAGAGGAGAACTAGATGTCATTATTGATCACAAAATAGAAGATTTTGATTACATCAAACTAAAAAGTTTCTGTACAAACAATACTAATGCAAACAAGATTAGAAGGGAAGTAACAAATTGGAAAGCATTTTTACAGTTAAAGGTTCTGATAAAGGTCTCATTTCTAAAATATATAGAGAACTGACCCTAATTTATAAGAAATCAAACCATTATCCAATTGATAAATGGTCAAAGGATATGAACAGACAATTCTCAGATGATGAAATTGAAACTATTTCCACTCATATGAAAGTGTTCCAAACCACTACTGATCAGAGAAATGCAAATTAAGACAACTCTGAGATACCACTACATACCTGTCAGATTGGCTAAGATGACAGGAACAAATAATGATGAATGTTGGAGGGGATGTGGGAAAACTGGGACACTAATACATTGTTGGTGGCGTTGTGAAAGAATCCAACCATTCTGGAGAGCAATTTGGAACTATGCCCAAAAAGTTATTAAACTGTGCATAGCCTTTGATCCAGCATTGCTGCTATTGGGCTTATATCCCAAAGAAATACTGAGGAGGGGAAAGGGACCTGTATGTGCCAAAATGTTTGTGGCAGCCCTTTTCATAGTGGCTAGAAGCTGGAAGATGAATGGATATCCATCAATTAGAGAATGGTTGGGTAAATTTATGGTATATGAAGGTTATGGAATATTATTGCTCTGTAAGAAATGACCAGCAGGAGGAATACAGAGAGGCTTGGAGAGACTTACATCAACTGATGCTGAGTGAAATGAATAGAACAAGAAGATCACTGTACACTTCAACAACAATACTGTATGAGGACGTATTCTGATGGAAGTAGATATCTTCAATATAAAGAAGATCCAACTCACTTCCAGTGGATCAATGATGGACAGAAACAACTACACCAAGAGAAAGAACACTGGGAAGTGAATGTAAATTGTTAGCACTATTGTCTATCCACCCAGGTTACTTATACCTTCTGAATCGAATACTTAATGTGCAACAAGAAAATTGGATTTACACACATATATTGTATCTAGGCTATACTGTAACACATGTAAAATGTATGGGATTGCCTGTCATCTAGGGGAGGGAGTAGAGGGAGGGAGGAGAAAATTTGGAAAAATAAATACAAGGGATAATGTTATAAAAAATTACTCATGCATATATACTGTCAAAAATTTTTATAATTATAAAATTAATAACAAAAAATTTAAAAAAATTATGACAATTAAAACCAGGATTCTACAATTTGTTGTTTAAAATAAACACATTTGAAGCAGAAACACATTTGAATACAGAGTAAAGGAGAAAAGTCTGGAGCAGAATATATTCTGCTTTAACTGAAATTTAAAAAAGAGAGAGGGGATGACAATCTTGATCGCAGACAAAGAAAAAGGAAAAATTGATCTAATTAAAAGAAATGAGAAAAGAAACTAAATCTTAATAAAAGTACTATAGAGAATTATGACATACCAATACTAAACATATATGCACCAAGTGGTATATCATCCAAATTCTTAGAGATGTTAAATAAGTTAGAGGAAGAAATAAATAACAAAACTATATAGTCAGGTACCTCAAACTTTCCTTCTCAGAATTAGATAAATCTAATTACAAAATAAACAAAAAAGCAGTTAAAGATGTGAATAGAATTTCAGAAGTGTTATATATGAAAGACCTCTGGAGAAATGTAATGGTGATAGAAAGGAATACTCCTTTTTATCAGCAGTACATGGCATCTACACAAAAATATTAAAGCATTAAAAATTACAATCAAGTGTACAAAGGCATAAATATAAAATGTATCCATCTCAGATCATGATGCAATAAAAATATATATGTAATAAAGGACCATGAAAAGATAGCTAAAAGTTAATTAGAAAAGAAATAATCTAATCCTAAATAATTAGTTGGTAAAACAATAAATCATAGAAAAAAATCAATAATTTCATCAAAGGAGAAAAGCAATAGTGAGTCAACATCCCAAAGTTTATGTGATTCATTCAAAGCAATTCTTAGGAGAAATTTTATATCTCTAAATGCTTACATCAGTAAAACAGAGAAAACAGAGATAAATGATTTAGACATGCAACTAAAGCTTGGAAAAGAATAAATTAAAAATATCCAATTAAATACCAAATTAGAAATTCTGTAAGTCAAAGGAGAGATTAAGAAAATTCAAATAAAAAAACTATTTAACTAAGAGCTAGTTTGTGAAGAAAAAATAAGAAAAATAAATAAACCTTTGGTTAATATGATTTACAAAAAAAAAAGTGTGAACCTTAGAATTTATACAAGATTTAGTTGGAAAAACTTCCCCATGGTTTTCCCCTTTTGTTCTGTTTTTCTTTTTTCCCTCTCAACATGATTCATAAAGCAATGCATATTAAAAATAAATAAATATTTTTCTTTAAAAAAGGGGGAAAAAAGAAAGAACTTTGGAATAGGTATCACGAGTCCTGGATAGTAGTGTTGCTGGTCAAAAAGTAAAAAAAAAATAGTTTTATAGTGCTTTGGACAGAGTCCTAAATGGTTCTCCAGAATGGTTAAACCATTTCATAATTCTACCAATAGTGGATTAGTTTACCTTTTTTTTGCAAATCCTCTCTAGCATTTAAAATTTTCCTTTACTATCCTGTTAGTATCCAATAGGTGTCAGATGGAGCCTCAGACTTATTTTAATTTACATTTCTCTAATCAGTAGTGATTTGGAACTTTTTTTGATGTGACTATTGATAGTGTCTGTTCATGTCAAGCAACCATTTCTCCACTAGGAAATGGCTTTGATTTTTATAAATATTACTCAGTTCTGTATATATTGAAGAAATGAGGCCTTTATCAAATAAACATTTAAGTTTTTCCCCTTATTTTCCTGCTTATCTTCTAATT